>NC_062199.1:112500-412500 GCF_912470025.1 Vespa velutina | reverse complement strand
AGATGGGTGTAAATGTAAACAGCGTGTCTGCACGTCCGCGAAAGACGGCTTTCCGACGGTATATCAAAGGGGAACAGTTTCTCTTTCTTTTTTTTCTCCTCCTTCTCTTTTCCTCCCACTCCCACAGCAATCTCGATTCTCGAAAATTTTCTTTCCCTTTCCCAGCGCGGTCGTTTCCGTTATACCGTTCTTTTCAACATTCCTTGTTTGTTCTCTTGTCACCTGTCAAGCGCACTGCAAACCTCATTCACGCGCGCCTACGTTCGAATCCGTCCGCAAAACCCATTTGATCGCTTTAAACGAACGTCGAGAGTGAGAGTCGGAGAAACTTGGATATGCATGTACGTACATACATGCACCAACGATATTATTCCGTACGAAACTCGTCAATGTGATCTTAACGTGGAAAATAATTGATCAGATTCTCAGCAATATAGAGCACCAAATAGTCTTCCATTCTTTAAATTACAAATCTGTTCGAATTTGCGTTACGGTTACGTTTCTCAAACCTTCCAGCGTGTATTATATTATTAACTATTTTATTTTGTCCTCAATCACGTTTTAATTGTAGAACTTGTGCAACGATCGATTTGACGTTTCCTTTAACGTTTTAATGAAAGGCAATGTAATTAATATTTTTTGCAAAAGACGATATGGAAAAAAAGAAAAAAAAAAAGAAGAAAAAAGAAAACCTATATTCCACTTTAATTTTGCGGTTCGTTCACCCACGCATAATTACAAATTCTGCAATATGCATTTCATATTTTCCGCGTTTTCACCTATTTGGATATTTCGTTCGTTATCGTCAAAGCAACAGAGCGAGTTACATTTGAAATCATATTGTGATTCGTTGTTGGCGAACGAGTTGAAGACTACATAGATGATGGCTTTAACTGGATCTGCCATCCTCTCTCTTTCCCTTCCTTCTCCCCCCCCCCCCCGCCCTCCCCCCCCCCTACTCTCGCCATCTCTTTTCCGTCAACACCCATGCCTACTCGTCGTACTTACTTTTTCTCTGGTCGTATTGTGCAATAGCTAAATCCATTTTGGTATTAGATTTCTTCGTATCTTTCGCATGCCTTTCATGGTAGCATTGATGGATTAAAGAAAAGAGAGTAAGATTAAAAATGGAGGAAAAGCTGGGAAGAAGGATGGAATACGAGAGGGAAAGAGGCGAGTTGGAACGGAGCCACGTTGCAAAAGAGCTGATACTTGGAATACGATGTCATTCGATCATAGGGCCGCCATCCACGCTGCTTAGAGTCAATTTGTTAGATCCACAAATGAATTTTGGATCTTCCTTTCTACTCTGTATTCATCGATTTTCCAAATAAATTAATCATCGTTTTATTTATCCGCTATGCAACCAAGAAAATTCACTATCGTCTTCCGGTTACTTTTCTAACAGTAGTTCACATTTCATTAGTGTACAATACATGCGATTTTATTCTTCATGCTTAGGTTACATAAATAGAAAAAAAAAAAAAGAAGGGGAAATCCATTGAACCATCGCACACAAATATATTTGTGCCTATTACCATAAAGGATAATAAATACAAGTTTCGAGTTTATTATGCTTTCTTCAAGGAAAAGAAATGGACTAGTGCAGTGGACGAGATGGGGCTAAAGTAAATGCACCAAATACAGAGTTAAGTGTTTGCCGACGGAGAAGAAGAAGAAAGGAGGTAGGGGGAGGTGGGAGTGGATGGAGGGAAAGAAAAACGAGGAGAAAGAGGAAGAGAAAGAGAGACGGGTATGTCCGACCTCGAGAGCTGGCGCGTAGTTATGACGCTGCGAAACGTCGAGTGGAACGAAAATTGTGATGAGTGTAGTGTGAAATATTTACACGCGGAAGACAATCCATCACCGGCACCTTCACCCTCGACGTATTCGCCATCGCCAACCAACGTCGTTGCCACCATCATCAGCAGAACTACTACCGACAACTTCAACAGATCTACCAGCAACTCCTTGCTTTCCAGTACGCGGATCTACGAAGCCGCTACTGTGCTCCCAACCTACTTTACGCCTCCGCAACCTTCACACCTCGTAGAGTAGAGTAGAGTGCTCTTCATTTCTTCGTCCCGGACCTCCTCCCGTCACCGAACTTGCCTTTCCACCTCGTCGTTGACTATGTCATCTCACAATGATTTCCAGCTTTCAACAATGTCCCATCTTTCGCGCTGATAACGACAAACGCTTCTACTACGAGATAATGGACTGTCTTCGGCTTGAAAGAAAAAGCTACGAGATATCCGAACGAGTGTTAGAGCTATCCGTCAAAACACTGCTTGGTGTAATCACTTTTTTGAGTCCCTTTATTTTTCTTACTTGAAAGGATTTAAAATGAAACGGTTTGTTGATTTTTAAAAATGTATTTTCTTGATATATTCAAACACACGAAAAACTATTTCTCACCGAAAGAAACTAACTAAGGCACAAATGTGATAAACTAATAATTTTTATTCGTTACGTTACAAAAAAAAGACTACAAAGAGTTAGCAGACGAGTCTCCTCTGCATCCGGGGATCAGTGGAGACGCTATCGTTATTATGATCATGTACAATCACGATCGAGCGAGCCACCGATAGAATAATTCAAATTTATATGTAAATTGAATTTAATGGTCAGGACTACACAGATAACTTTGGGCTAACACCGTGGCGTGGGCTGCCAAGCATGAGTGGCTGGTGTAGGGAAAAGGGTGAACCGCCTACTCTCTGTGATTAACGACGGTCCGCGGTAGTAATTTGACATTAGTGCTTCCGATGAAGGATCGAATTCGCGTTCACGTACATCGACACAGTCGATTTCCGTGTATCGACTGTCCTATCGAGTCACCTCCAACGTCGTTATATAAATTAATTAGACTTTCTAAAATACACGTAGGTATTGCGCCATATCACGCAATGGGATATATACATATGTACGCCGCAGTCGAACGTAAAATGACAGATGGGCCAGTCCTTGCTTCGTGTTCGATGTAAACGCGCTACCAAATT
Source organism: Vespa velutina (assembly GCF_912470025.1). Classification (NCBI taxonomy): domain Eukaryota; kingdom Metazoa; phylum Arthropoda; class Insecta; order Hymenoptera; family Vespidae; genus Vespa; species Vespa velutina. The sequence continues at coordinate 409,498 of NC_062199.1, read as the reverse complement.
CTCATATAAAATAATTGCCTTGTAACTCGTTTATACCATTCAGTGAGAATATATTGCGCGTATAGTACCTACACGCGTCGTTTATACGTTAACCATACTAAATACGTTCGAAAATCCATTTCTTGCCTGATCCTTTTGATAGATATCCTCGCTATACGTTTATTGGCGGTCCACCGATATTTCCTGGGAATTTCATCGTCGTTCTTCCTAGGGAATAAAAACGTCTTTCTACTTTTTAATCGAATATTGACGTTGACAAATTACTTAAGATATCCAGGAAAAAAATAATAATTTAAAACGAATCAATTCCATAATATTATACCTCCACTCTAAAAAGAAGCAAGGTTCTTTACTTTTTGAAACGATCACTTTAGAAATGTATGGAATTTTGTCACAGGATCGTTCACGGGCGTATGGGTCACTATTCGTACAGTGACGTTTCAACGGTGATTCGACGGTACATAAGGTTGCAATGCAAACAGTCAGGTCGTAGTAGAAACGAGAGGAGGAATGGCCAGGGTAGGCAAGCCTGGTTAATTACTCAACCCCATCCAGCGAAGCGAGTAGGTAGGTAGGCAGGCAGGCGGGCGGGCAGGCAGGCAGGCAGGCAGGCAGGCAGGCAGTCAGGCAAGCGAGCTTCGGTCTATTCTATCCCCTGTTGCCCTCAAGCCTTTTCCGTCCAAGCCCTGATGGATCACCCGGCCTGCCCGCCACCCACAGAATGGCCAACAATGACTTTTTGTTTCTTTTTATTGGGAGTAGGCGGATCGCAAGCCGACCAGAACAGAGTATTTGTCGCTATATAGCTTCGATCCCCGCGCCCATCTGCCCTCGCGATTCCATTCGTCCCCTTGTTCTCCGACCGCCGAGTTCTTTAGTACGCCCGACTAAAATAGCGGCACACCCAAAGAGAAAGCAAACGCAAGAGAAATTTATGGAGGAAGGGAAAACCAGAGATAGAGAGATGTAATAATGGCTTTCACTAAGCTTTCCTGAAATTCGATCATTGAAACGTCATTTGCAGTAGTGTGCTTATAAAAAAAGTCTTTCAGAAATATGCCGAATATTCGTTTTTTCTTACAGAGTTTTCTATTTGCACCTAAGATAAAGCAAGCAAAGTAATTAGAGGGATAAAAAAGCGGACAATATTATAAAGCATTTGGAGGTGTAGGTAAAGTGAAAGAAAATATAAAGTTATAAAGACATGAAGGGGAAATACGGGTAAGAGTGCTTATACTTGGACACGGAGTACTTAGGTATTGGAGATTTGAGAAAGGACTTTTGTAGGATGACCCGAAGGTTCCTGCTGCCAGTGACAATTCAATCACTTGCAAACTCTATAAACTTTCCTAGATACAACTAAACATCGAATCATACGACCAAGCTTCACCTTATTGTTCGAAACTTTGTCTCTCTGATTTCTCCTGCCGGTAAGAATTAACACTGTTGTAAAATACCGTGTTTGCGATATTTTTTTTTGAATCACGACTATCTCTCTCTCTCTCGCTCTCTCTCTCTCTTTCTCAAGTTTGACGAAAGTTACGTTCGGAAAAGTAAAAGCGTCTCGATAGGTTGATTCGGTCACAAACTTATAGTCTGGGTAATTGAATTTGTCCTCTTGGACCATGTTGAAGTAATGTTGGCAGTTGTATACGCGGTCCCTGAGGCACGCCAAGGGCTTCGCTTATTATAATGGGCTCGAAATTTGCATAATGGATACATATGCACGCGCGGAGAGGCATCCTCGATTCTAGAGCCGTTCTCTCCTTTTCTTACTCGCTCTCTCATTCAGAAGAGAAAGATAGACAGACAGAGTGAGAGAAGGAAGGTAGTTCACCAAGCTCCGAGTAGCGTCTTAGTTGTTAGTTGTTACTTGGTATACGTGTCCTATGTAAATTTATGTCCCATTGTGCGAGTTACCTAAGATCCAGGCTGCCGCTTGTGGTCGGGCTTGTAATTCTTGCAAAAGAGCACTGATTAACTTGCGAAAGTCAAGAATAAACTCTCCCCCTTTTGCTAGAATTTTCTTTCGCGTAAGATGGTACACCTACGAAAGCGTTCGCTTGCACGAAAGTGTAAAATATTCTTCGTCGAAGTATTTTTCCAAGAGACCAGACTAAAACTCTTAACTCAATTTTCCTAATTACGTCTCTGTATTTAGGTAAAACGAATACATCGAGTTATAAGAATCTCGCAAGATTAAGGAAATGCTAATTCTATGTGTGATAATTCATAAGAGATCTACTCAACGATTATAAAACTGTTTATTATCTTAAAGATAAGAACTTAAGTCCACATTGTCATGTCTTTGGATCGATAGTAGAACCTATCGTCCTATTTACTAAAAGAAAGCAAGAGAAACAGAGATAAAGTTCACGAAATTTCGTCTAGGAAGATGAAGCGTTTCGTACGCGCTTCATACGGTTGACCCATTTAAATATACGTCAGCAGGCACGACAGTTTCATCCCGAGACGGCGTTATCGACCCTCAGCGACATCCCTCACCGTAAGGGAAGTATCCTTGCATGTATCACCTAGACTCTGACAAAGCTTCGCAATTAACTCTGCGAACCCTGTGCGCCCACGGCGGTTAAGACGAGCTATCGGAGAAGGTGAAGGTGAAAGAGGAAGAGAGAAGTAAGGGAGTTAGGAAAGCTCCTTGTATCAAGTCGCACGTTTCTTGTAAGTAATCGCTGTTATTCCTGGACGATTCTCTCCCCGCTATCTTCCACCATTCTTCCTTACTACGTGACACGTGCGAGCGATACTCTCGTTCTCGCGAAATTGCTATTGTGTCGTTCTTTTCGCCATCGTCGTATTCCTCGGAAAGAGGAAAAAATCTTCGTTTGGTCATCTTCTCGCAAAATAGATCGAAGGCTCTCTTCCATGCTTTTCATTTCTTTCTTCTAATTCTCTTTTTTCGATCGGTAAGGATTTCTTCTTTTCTACGCAAGTCTCCTTTTGCACTTTGATTATATAACTCTTTATGTGCTTTCGGCATCAGTTGATATTACTTTCCTCGCATAAGGCCAGCAATATTCGTGGTCAGGCTTTTGTTATAAATTAGTTGAAACGAGTGTTCTTATAACCTGGAAATTGGGGAAGTTTTTGTAATTAAGGAGTTGACGTGTTTGCGATTAAAAGTACATCTCTCGTAGGAGAAACTTATTGATCTTCTCGCTTTTACTTCTCCTCTCATCCTCATCCTCTTTCTCCTTCTCTTGTTTCGACTGAACGTAACTTCGAGACGAAGTTCTATGCAACAGAAGCCACGTAGCGCAGCATCTGCCGCGCTTGCATAGAGAGCAATTGTAAAAGAGTCGAGCGCGATAGCATTTTGTTTCGTGGTTACGCAGATGGTAGAAATACTTTTTACAAGATTTGCTCGCGGATAAAAAAGAGAAGAGGGGAACAACGCGAAAGAAGCTTAGGAATTGATCACTGGCATATGCATGCATACGCTGTAAATTTTATATGACGATTCAAGATATTTTGCTCGAGATAAATCTCGATTATTTGACGCGTTCCTCATCTGACCATGAAGTAGATATATACTGTTCTTGCTTTAAAATATCCATATCATAAAATATTACAAAACTATGGTACCCATATATAAATAAATGACGATTCGAAAAAACTTTTGTGATATATACTTTGTAAAGGGGAACGAACACATTAATTTTGCACTGAATTCCCAAGGAGAGAGGGAGTCTTGGAATAAGAAAAAGAGCAGATATGCGAAGAGACAATGAATTAAAAAGAGAGAGAGAGAGAGAGAGAGAGAGAGAGAAAGAAAGGGATGCTGCGACGACGCTGAAGACCAGAATCTCTGGCGTTGGGTACTTTCTGATGCAACATAATGTGACGAGCATTGTGCTGAAGTTAACGGTGGTGGGTAATTCAACGGCAGCATTTCCATGCAAAGCTTCCCGGATGAAGCTCAGACAGAAAGCAGAGTAGCCGCGGGTGCCGCAGACCTCTTCTGTATCCTGATCGCCCCGTAACTGCGCTGCACCCTTGGCCCTTCCTCTATCATCCTTGTCTTTTTCACCTTTTCTTCTACTTTTCATCCACTCCTCCATTAACTCCGACGACCCACTTCATTGTGCGTCGACCTTATCCGCGACTAGCCGTACTATTCTTACATCGCGATAACGAATGCTCGTGAAATGCTTTTTACGACATGGAGCTTCGTTCTTTCATCTGAATTTATGAGTTAAAAACAGGCATTTGAGAAAGAAAGATGCCATTAATTTTTTTATTTGAAAAAAATCTTATGTGCTCCTGAAGGATTATCTTGTTATAACGTTTCACTTGATATAACAGTTTGTTTAAGGGGATGCATGAAAATGTTACTGCCTTGTAATTGAGCGGGAAACATTTGAATACATATCCGATGCAAGAGCTTTATTTCTTACTCGATGGGCAACGCAGACAGCAATTCCCGGTGAAATACGTTCCACTTCCGTCGAGTCAAGACCGTTAATGTAAACCACTAAACCAGCGTGTTTCTCCTTTCGCAAAGCTGAACCACTTAAGTTCTCACTGTTGTCAGTGTTCTCTTCTTCCGTATTCTATATGTGACAAGTTTTGAGCTTCTGTACCAGTAAGTAGTTCTGTACCAATTCCAATATACATTTTATACGTTATATAAAAACACTTAGAAATATTGTTTCGTACTGTAAATTTAACAAATAACTCTGTCGAAGTACAATTAATTATCACGTGAATGAACGCATAAAATGTTGACCAGTTCGTAATAATAAGTTAATCTTCAACGGATATATTATTGTTTAATTGGGAAAAAATTATTTAAAAAAATGTTGTTTTCTTCCATATTATTATAAATTCGCAACCTTACCTCGGACAAACGGTGCCAGTAATAAATAATAAAAGTCCGGGAACGATTTTTCACGTATCTTCAGGCGCATCCGAAGAACCGTCCGGTTACTGTGGGGTGGGAGGCGGAAAAAGTGGAATAGGATTTTCCTTGGGGATACTTCAATATCGTAGGTGAAGTACGTATATCCATAGCGCGCCCCTTTCAGCTCTCGAATTTTATTAACGTATTGGCGGTGGACGGTGCTACGGACGTTTTGGCTTGGGTAAGAGGGAGGTTGAGAAGGGTAGTAGGCGGGTGAAAGGGAGGATGAACGAGGCACATACGGCGACCGATCGGGGACTGGAGGTGGGGAAGAGATAAAGAGAAGGAAAAAGAAAGAGAGAAGGGAAGGGGAGAAGAGGGAGAGAGTTCGGAGCCTCGCGCCGCATAATGTATAACATCATCTTTTACGATATCTCTTTTCTGGGACGGGATATAGGTAATGCAGGGTATTGTATTTTGCGATTGCATTTTCAAAGACGTCCGCTTGCGCTTTGAATATAAAGTTGCCTCGAGCGAAGCCGGCCGTTTCACGTGCCGCTTTCGATGGCGTCGGAGAAGTGGGTAGAACACTTTCGCAACTAGCAGCTGCGCCAGCACGCTAACCGTCTCACGATTATCATACCGAGACTCTAAGTCCTTTATCGTCTCCACGATTCCAGGAGAATAAGAGAGTACATAGTATTCTGTGAGAAGGATATTCGTGATCGAAAATAATAATCGTCCTCGTAAGTGGTTGACTTTGAACTGTAACGACAGGAATAAATAAAATTGGCCAGTTCATTAGTTATACCAATTCAACTTGACAATCATTAGTCCAAAGAAATGTTATCTTTGTGTTTTAAAGGGGGTACATTATAACTCCTCTACGAGAAACGGCCAATTGGAATCGTAGTTCAATGAAGTAGACCGAAAAGTTTCAAAGTTATTTGTAACTTGATCACAGTTATATAAGTTATATGTGTGCTTGTAGCTACCTGCGATAGTATTGTTGAAAATTCGCATGAACGATCTAGAGAGTACGAAACGTGGTAGTTTCCCATTGAATCATACGTTAACGATGCTCGAAGAAGGGAATGGCAAGGGAATGAAAAGAGAGTAAGAGTCGATGGTAGCTAAAGAGTTCTATCGTAGATGGGTGGTGTGGAAAGGGATTCAGAGAAGTTGAGGAGGAGTTCGAGGAGGACGGGGCTACTTCCGTGATAAATTAATCGTCGATTTCCGACGATTACAATTTGGTATGCTTCCAAATCGCTTGCACCCTTTTTGCGGCGGTGAATTTTAGCCGTGTGCATTTTTCATTCGGTGGCGAGCGTCGTTCCTGTGGGGCCCTCAAAAAGAGGATATCCATCTTCCCCAGAGGTTGCTGGCCCTCCTCCGCGTCCCCCGTTATAACCCGTTCCCTTTCTACCTCTGCCCTTCGTCCTTCATCCTTCGTTGCTGGTCGGTTAGTCTTCGTCGGGTGAGAGAGACTGGCTCGCTTCCAAAAATATTATAAAATTCCCAATTACGAGGCATAGATTGGCGAGGTAAATTGGCCCCGTAGCGAGTCTCCCGTAATGCCCGGTACTCAATCCTATACTCGGTACTGTGACGACTTCTTGTCTACCCTCCTACCCTTAAACTGGTCCTCGTCCTCGAGGTCAGCGACTGAATCGAACACGGAACCAGATCCTCTGCTTCTCTCCAATCGGTAATCCATTACCGTGACGCGATTGGGTAATTGCAGGTGCGGGGCCCATCTAGAGACGTATCCACCTACCTTCCTTCCATATCCCTCCGCCGCATATCCCCGTCTACAGTATCTATCCTTTTCGTCCTGGTCGATACAGCCTCTAATTAAACACTGAGCGCACAATGACAAACCTACCTTGTAGTCGGCCTGCGTCGTCAGTAATGGTGGCTGTGGGTTGCTACCGTCGCTGCTGCGACTACACCAGCAGCTGCCTTTCTACGTTTCCATCTCCTTCTCTTTCGCTTCCTTCTCTCTCCCCTATCTCTCTCTCTCTCTGTGTGTGTGTGTGTGTGTGTGTGTGTGTATGTATGTATGTATGTATGTATGTATGTCTGTTAGCTACCGGACACGGAGATCCGGTAATTCGGTTAATCTAAGGCGGTTGTTACGAAACACGACTTCAGATAAATCACTCGGTCTTCCTAGTAGCTACCAAACTATTCTCTTGTTCTTCGTTTTCAGAAAGTACAAAGGTGTATGCTACGGAGTTTCGAGAATACAAGGAGCAACGGCTAGTTGTCTTACTATCGTTCTCTTCTCTCCGTATCATTTAATAAACTACAAAGCATGTTCTTGTCCGAAATAGTAACTTGAATTTTGTTAGGTTCTTTCCTTTTTTCCAAATCTGTTTACTCGTTAAATTTTGAAATGGAGTTAAATCGTTATACATACTAAAACCTTTACGATTTTGCTATACGACTGATCAATATGAAAACTGATATAAAATATGAGTAACTTGGTATAACTACCCTTTGTAGTCTTTCATTTCCTCTTTCTTTTTCGAACGTTAACGTGGATGATGACCCCCAAGAATCGTAAAGAACAGATGTCATAAAAAATATATTTACGGGACATTCAGAAAATCTCGGTGTGGCATCGTTCTTGACTGTTCTTTCTTTTTTTTTTCTCTTTTCTTTTTCTTTTTTCTTTTTTTCTTTCTTTTTTTTCGTTCTTTCTTTTTTTTTTTTTCTTTCTTTTTTTATGTATAAGAACATCGTTCTCCCAGCAACAGCTTATCCGATCTTTCTTTATCACACCGCAGGCTGAAAGCTTTCTTTTTCTCCTTCCGGCTCGAGCTAACTCGATAACGGTGTCTTGCTTATAAAGAATTAAAGTAACTGCTCTACCCACGTGCCAAGTGGCAAAAGCCTTGCTTGCCCTCTCCTATCCCCACGAGGACACTGCTGTGTCCACACTATTCTTCCTTCCTTCCTTCCTTCCTTCCTTCCTTTCTTCTTTTCTTCCTTTCTTCCTTCCTTTCTGCCTACCTTCCTTTATTCCCTCTTTCCATCCTCTCTTCCTTCTCATCTTTTCGAAGATCTTGCCTCGTTGAAGATCCCTTTGCGCACTTTCAACGACATCCAAGGGGATGCTATAGTTCTGGGACAAGACGAAGCACCGTGTTCGGAAAAGGTCAACGTCTTCGATCTTCGACGCAAAGTCGTTGATGGTACCCTAGGAGAGTAGACATCAATATATTTTTTGAACGAGGAAGACAAAGTTCAAGAAAGTATTCTCTTCAAATAAAAGTATTTTCATCATGTTTTATTCAACATGCTATCAACATTATTAACTCTTGGACATATTTATCGTAATACGGTCCGCGTTGTGATAATTCACAAAATCATAAGAACAAACCATCTGACTGTGCTAGAAAAAGGGACGGTAGGAAGAAGTTAAAAGTCTGAAAGATATTCCTACCTTGAAAGTCGAAGGAGAGGGCAGTCGAACACCTGGTACATTCCAGTGATATATCCGACAAAACAACCTTCAAAGTTGCCGGTGGCCTCCGCTCGAGGCTCCAAAGTTGGGCCGTTCGGAGACTCGTAAACACGTACGATGCACCTGGGGTTTCGACGTCTTTTACCGATAACGTGACGCCTATGCACGCACCCTTATATCTCAAAGATTTTAAATATTTAACTTCATGTCCCCTTCTCTCTTCCGGCTGGAGCAACCACTGTTGGTCACGGATGTAGTGTTTTTTTCTGAACCAACAGAAGAGCTCGTTATGTCGTGATCCGACGAATTTTTCGTTTTGTCGAGAATAAAATTAATTCTTCTGTGAAATAAATCTAAGAGTTTATTTAAACTTTGTTTTGTTAGTTGAAAGTACGTATGGATTCGAACATTGTTTTTCGCGTTTCCGTCGTATTGGGATATAAGGTATTTGTATAGATAATATCTGTATTAGATGTGGCCAAAATTACATATATAATTGATTGGGACTTGGAACGGATCCAACGTAAAATGTTCTCGCCTGCGTATCAACAGTTACTTTTCGCAAAGGAAGGTAAACCCGAGGTAGAAGAGAAAGAGGATATCGAAGGGCATTCGAGTGCTCTTCAACTTTGCATTCAGTGAGATACCTCAGCAAATTCGTACACCACTCGCCAGAAATCCATTCCTTTCGCTTCTCCATCCTTGAAAGCTCCTTCTATATCTTTCTTTTGGCCTTACAGTATGCGCAATACCTCCACGAAAGTTGTACAGTTCGACACACGCGCGCACGCACTTCTGATGATGTACATGTTGCGCTTTCGAGCTAATCGTTATTTTGCGTGGACAGTACGGGTGATCGATGCGAGGGATAGTCGTAGAAGGGCGCGCGACGAAGCGCCGAGAGCAAACGTGCGAGAGAGAGAGAGAGAGAGAGAGAGAGAGAGAGAGAGAGAGAGAGAGAGAGAGAGAGGGCGGCGCTCGGAGCGCGAGAGGAGTAAAATCAATGATGGCCTCTTGAAAATTTCACCAGTCAAAACGACAGAAATAGTCGGCGTTGCCGTCGTGTTGCTGCTTTAAATCTAAGGACCTTTCTTTCTTTCTCTTCCCTTTGCTACTTCTCTCGCTCTTTCCTTCTACCTTATAATTCTTAGGAAACACTTCAAAATGTACATATGTGTATATATATATATATATAATATTAAACACGATAATCATAAGAGAGTCTGCAGTTACGTCCACACGCAGATATAGATCGATATCGACATGTATTAAGCCACACACAGCCGTATGTAACATCATCCAAACTTTTATGTTTATACAGGTCCATGGTAGCTCATACGCATACGCATTTGAAGCATACCTAGCACAGAGTCACAGATAGATTTCAAATATGCAGAGATTGTTCTCCGAGGTGAAGTGCAGCTGCGAACCCGGGGTGTCGCCGATCCGAGTAAAAAATGGATGAGAACTAAATGGAAGGGGATCAAGGAGAAAGGAATTGTGTAGAGCGACCATCATACGCGAGCGTGCTTACGCGTTTGTGTGCACTGTATGGTTGCATGGGAAAAGACATCTGAAGATCGAGAGATCGGTAATTGTTATGACGTTAAAGAAAAAAAATCATCTTCAGAATGTAAAGTTGCGCCATAATTCGATAGATATTCTTTGGATTGCGTTAAAGAATTTTTTGAATACCTTAATGGAAAATAACTTTTATCCATCGATCAAGATTTTGGTTTGCCTGGAAAAAATCGCACTAACGATGATTTAAGGTTGCGAATAAGGCATTAAAAAATGGAAGAATAAAGTGGGATCACGGACAGGAAAATTCGCTTTTCGATGAAAATTATCGTCTCACGCTGAATGTAATCCATGTAACTGTTCCGAAGAGGACGAGAATGGAATCGAGCACTTATCGAGGGGTCCGGTTCAATTCCCTCGGGCAAAGAACGAACTTACGAGCGAGACGAGGGCCTGGACGATTCTCACTAGTCGTTGGTATACTATGAGTATATGCTTGAAAGGGAGGGATCTCGGAAGAGCGAAAAAGCGAAAGAAAAGAGTAAAAGGGAATGAGAGAGGGTCAAGCGATAGCCAGTGCGCTCCTCCCGGTGCACTTTTCAGATTCATTTTCTCGGTCGATATCTCTCCTTTTCGTTCACGCTCGTAAATGTAAACGACACTTAGGCGTCGGCGTATCTGTCGTTACTACGGATATAAGGCGAAGGAATACTGGTAACGAGAAATGGCGGGGGAGAGAAAGTGAGAGTGGGAGAAGGAGAAGCGGTGAGTCCGCGATGACGGGGAAGGAGGAAATTGTAGGGGAAAAGGGTTGGTTAGGGCGACGTTATCGTGATCTGCGATCTACATTTTACGACTGACCTTAACTTCCGTCCAATGTGACGAATAATGCTTTTCGGTGGACGGAACAACGTCGATAACGCTATCTACTTCGACCAAGTGCGTTGGTATATCTCCCGATATCAGCTCGTCTCTGCAATATCTCGAAGGAACGATAATAAAAATTATTCTTGAGAAATATCATTATATTTCTCATGATTTTTTTTTCAAATTAATCTTTGTCCAGGGGCAAAGTCGAAATTATTGTTAATATTTTTACTGTTCGTTGGATTTCACGACAAGCGTTAAAAAGTAATAAGAGATACGAAATCATCTTCTAAACGAGATAACCAGTGATCCGATTATCAGAGTTCATCGCCCTTCAATATTTTCGTACCTGCCAATCTCGTCGGTTTGTCCGACGAATTCTAAAGTAGCGATTTTAATGTAGCAGTAAGCTCGCTCCTGGCTCGTTATTCGCATAATTTTCTCAATGTACACGTTATAATTGTGTAATACGGGACGTGCAATGGCAAGTATTCACAGCTGATTGGAGAAAAGAAAAATGGGGGAAAAAGTGCTTGCGTTCGCGGAATTCATTTTTATAAAATTAAAACTCCCGATTATGGCTTAGGTATTATTTGCACTTTTGCCCATTGTCGATCGTGAGATCATCGCGTACGTGATCAGGTTTAATTGTCACTTCGACGCGACAGGCTGTAAAATCATTTGAAAGCATTCTTAACGGTGGATTTCGAAGATACGACGCCAGATTTAGTTTAAGGGAAGTACTACGGCGCCGGCAAAAGTAATCTTCGCGATCGATCGGTCTGACTACGAGGCACGTGTCGCCCTCTCTAGGAAGAGCCATCTAACAACGAAGGGGTTGTTTCAAGGATACTCAGCTCGGTTGGACGTTGCTTGCGTCCTTGAACCAGGAAATATCTTCCTTTCGTTCTCGATCTCCGTCGACAAAGATGTTAACTTCGATAGCTCTTATTATTAATTTTGTAGATTTTATGAACGGTTTATTAATGAAATATTACTAGTAATAAAATGCTGGTTGCACGATTTTAATCCATGGTAGAAACAAATTTAACTAAAATGATTTCAGCGAAAGTATATAAAACAAAATTTTTCATTTTTTAGCTAAATGCTCGAAAAAAAAAAGAAATATATATATATATATATATATATATATATTTCTTTCTCATTTCAAGAAGTATTCCAAAAGGATACGATTTTGCATTTTGGTGGCGCTTTAACATTAATTTTGCAATCTTCGTAAAAGTGGGTTCAAAGGTTCTCTAAGGGGTGGCGCCACATCATGTACCATTGAAAGCTACCGTGGTCATAGTCGCGCCCTCACCACTCTCAGAAATGCTGCCGCCTATCGGGATACGGAGGGTTGCTCTTGTCGAATGTTCGCCGGTTAACGATGACCAAAACTTCCGTTCGCGTGACAAATGTTACCTTCGGTCGACCGATTCGAATTTACGCATTTTTAAAATCTCGAAGGGATTATAAATATCAGCGCGCACTAACACGCTAACTGTATATTAGTTTATTTATTCGATGGGGATACCGCGATGAATTAGAAAAGCGAACAATTGATAAACAATTCAAATAAATGTCTCGAAAAATTAATCGAAAGAAAGCTGGCAAACGAGCTGAAACAAATAATACACTAACAAAATAATAATAAAATATCAATTAATAATTTTCATTTTATAAACACAATCTACTGTTAAAGATATTACGAAATTATTAGTGCTTGCGTAAAGTGTATCGATTTAAAGTTATTTAATTACACGAACTCGAATGGATATTTCTTGGTTTAATTTATCTTAGTGCTACTGTACACTATTAACATTTTCCTCTCCGAACACTTTTACTTCGTGAAAGATAAAACAGCCCTCAGTGTCATGGACAGCGAGAGATTTATTCGCATTTATTCTCCCCATCCGATTGCCTTGATCTCACGCTTCAAAAGTCCTCGCCGGAACGATGAACGCTTTGCAATTATAAAAAGGACTGCCTTCCTTCCATTCTCTCACGCTTTTTCTCGTTCGCGCTCTTCCCCCTCCCACTTTCTCCACTTTGCAGTTTCGTTCTTTTCCCTTTCATGATGAAAAGTGCAGAGTGGGCAATGAATTGAGGATGGAAAAATTGCTTGTAGGATAAAGCGAGTAACGAGAAGGATGGAAGATTTAAAAAATGGAAGAAGGACTTAGAAACTTTTTATTCTTTTTCTACTTTTATTCTCGTTATTCGATTTGGTCGAACGCACAATCTTTAATCACGTGGATAACTACCCTTTTGTGTCAGTAGATGGAGGGAGATGGTTCTAGGATTGAATTTACATTTACTATTACCTTGAAATTAATCTCTTAACGAAAACAAAAACGATCTTATCTTTTCGTTACGCGCGTTCTTGTCAGCCAGCCCCTTTCATCGACCTTTGCCGGCCAATCCTGCTAGAGGCTTTCTGAGTAATTGCGATTTAACCAGATGTAAGTGGAGAAAGGAAGACCGCAGACCGACGATCGCATTATTCGAACGTGTGTAGTAATTAATTACGCTTTCTGCTGTCCCTTCTTCCCGTTGTCTCCGTTTACTAGTGAAACACACAAAAACAATGTTAAAATTTGAACGGCGATTGAAGTGTTTTCCAATCATTCACGATTGCATGTAATTTGTTGAAGTAATCATTATCTGTGCGGGCAATTTATGAGTAAAATGACCGATTTTCAGTTAGTCAGAATATCGATTAAAGAAGTTTTTTTTTTTTTTTTTTTTTTTTTTTTCTTTTCTTTCCTTTAAGTGCAATATATCTATAGAAGTAATAGTTACTGGCTTGACGAATTTCCGATATTCAAAGTAATTCTTTTATGTTTCCTTTGTTCTTTTTTGTTCTTCTTTTTCCTTTTTTTTTTTTTCTTCTTTTCATTCTATTCTCCGCGTCGCAGCAATTAATCTGTGCGTGTGAAATCGTTTCGTCGACGGTGATCGCGTGGTTTACTTTGAAGAGGTTCAGTATTGCCGTCGACGACGAATGGCGACGATAGCAATTAAAGGGTTAAAAGGTTCACCAAAAGGGTAGAGCAGTCAGTCCGGTATAATTCGTAGGCACAGTCTCTCTCTTTCTCCTCTACTCGCTTTCTCTCTTTCTCTCTCTCTCTCTCTCTTTCTCTTTCTCTTTCTCTCTCTGTCTCTCTTTCTCACTCGCACTGAGCAAGTTCAAAGCATTGAGCTGGACCAACTTCAATTCCATCACAATCCGCTTACGTCTCCGCATAGAACTGGTTCCATTCGTACCGTGAAAGTAAAAGAGGAACAAAGTATTGGTCCGATAGAAAATGCCAGGAAGATCGTTGTATATTGACACAGGCTTGCGTTTCCAATACACACCGATCGAAATTTGATTTTTTACCTTTGCCTAGGGGCAGCTGCTTTGAAGGAGGTTTCCGCGCGACGATAATTACTCGATTACACATTTTCTATTGTTAAAAGAGACATCAATTAAAAAATTGAATATTTTCTATGCCACGTAAGGTATACATATAATCATATTATATAAAGACATAATACAAATATGATAAAAAAATACATAAATAAATATATAAGTATAAAATTAACAACTTGTAAGATGAATAAAGATATAAATTATGATTGGTCTTGTGTCAATCGTTATTAAGGATAACTTTGCATTAACTTCAGTTCGCTCTTGCAAATAATAACAAAATGGTGAAGTATGTAGCAGCACGTATTGCATTTACCACATACACGTGACCAACGTGACAGGGTTGTAACGTGAGAAACGTTCCAATTGTAGCAGGAAAATGCTCATATTCTACATGCATTGTGTCCGTGTCACGAGCATGCTAGGTCAGCTATAAATGTCAACTGATAGTAGATAAATGATCGTTCGACTGATCCTAAAATCGTTATTGACATTGTCAATCTTAGCTTTCATAAGTACACGTCATCGCTTTGTTGATTCGTCAATAGTTAAAGTTAGCAAAGGTTTCATTGACAGACGTCTTCAAAATCTTTTCCCTCGTTTATACATATTATCAATAATATTAATTAACAGTACATTATATGATATATCACAACAAATACTTGTATTTAGCAAGCTCGAACCTTAGATAATTTAGCGACGATTAATGCAAAGGCACATCACAGGGGGTCACGTTCGCACGGGATGACAGGAACTCGTAGCGACTATCGTGGGAGCCGCTTAGGGCAGGTTTAAAATTAGCGATGGTAATACGCGTCCTCGCATCTAATTGCTTTCCACTTTATTCTTTGAAATAACATTGAAAATTAGAGACTGGTAAGCTGTACTTTACAACTCTTCTTTTTCGAAGGATATATTATTATGCCTTTCATCATGGCCATTCTTTGTTTGTAATCGGACTACTATCGTTATTTCTGAACGTAAATCGCAAAAGTCCTCTGATGTTACGCATCAAAAAAATATACGTAAGAAGGAAACGTAGAAAGATGCGAACACGTGTACATATATGTGATTTGCAAAGCTACATGCCAGGAGGTGGCTCCAAGGTATAGAATGACGTGTACAACAGCTGCCTAGATAGATGATCGATATATCTGTTGGTGTGTTATCGTCTCTGACGACCACTTCGTCCCCTACCTTGGCAGTCCTGTCCACCCCTCGCTCTCTTTTCCTACCCTCATCCACCATCAGTCTCTCTATCTCTCGCGCTCTCGTCCAGATTTTCCTCTTCCATCTCCTCGCTCTGTCTCCCTTCGATGCTTTTCCCTCCCTTCTCTCTCTCTCCCTCCCTCCCTCCCTCCCTCCCCCCTCTCTCTCTCTCTCGCTCGTTCTATGGCTCTAAACGCGCCCCCTCCCTGCTCCCCCCTCCCACGTTTCCATAGCGATAGGTAAATGGAATCCGTGGCGAAGCCGTTGCCATGGCGATTCGCTCCACAGCTTCACCTCGATTCACCTTACCTCACCTCGCCATGCTTTCGACTCTCGTTGTCCTGCTTTCTTCTTTGGGCTGATCAAAACGTGGTTGAAGACTCGTAAGCACGATCCCCACGACATCAAGCGCGAATACTGCATACCATCGTCCTCCTCCCCCCCTTCTCTTCTTTTCTTTTTCTTCGTCTTTCTCTTTCGTCATCGCTCTTCTCTCCTATTTCCGCTTCTTTCTCCTCCTTCCAGTCGTCTTCGTCTTCGTCGTTGTCTTCTTCCAGACAGTTGGACGTCTTTCTAACGACGCGGCGTACTCACCCGGAAGAAACAACGGTGGAACTTTATTCCACAGCTACGACAAGCATCGTTCCTCTTCGTCTTGGAACGTACAGAAAGAAGTGAGTCGGAAGGAAGGAAGGAAAGAGAATAGAGAGAGCTAACGGTGGGGGTAAACAACGTCGATGTAAACGTGCCGTTCTTTTCCACTTTTGTCTCACGTCGAACCTATTACGGCGTTGCCTCATGAAAGAGACATGAAGCGATTGCTTTACGAGAGTGGTTACGCGCCGTACCAGTGCCACGTGTGTTCACACGAATCTACCTCCGATTTGACGAGCACCAAGTGCAGTTTTCGTTTTTAATAGCTTGTACTCTTGAAAAATTGATTCCCTTCATAAATTTCTCGTAAAAAAATAAAGAAAGCTGCCTCATTATTTTTCTCTGTTGGGCAATGATTATAGGTTTTAACGAAGTGAGTCACCAACTAGCCTGGAAATGACAATACAGGAAGTTTGTGCTCACTCGAGCCGTTTATATACCGGTTGAAGAGAAATAGGAGGCAAGAGGTGGCTGGGAAGGATTAGCCTCTCTAAGGGGTATACGTTCGCACCATGGTTGAAGCTACCAGTTCGGGTACGTACGTAGGTAGCTCTCGAGTGCGTCGCATCGAAGTTAGACCGGAGGAATTAGTTGTGCGCAACCCCCCTAACGACGTGACGTACAACGCAGCCAATTAGGAGTTTGAGTCGATAAATTACGCGCTTCTCGAGATACGATTATACGCCGGTGACAACGTTAATTGCCAATTCCTGGTAGCGAATCTGCTGTGTCGTACACCAGTGTCCTGGAAATCTCACAAACACGCACGAAATTACGCAACCACTTCTCTATCTATCTTTCTTTTTCTCTTATGGTACTTGGTCAACAGCCTGGAAAATCCTTACAACGATGTATTTTGAGAAAGTGAGATGTAAGCTCCGAATAAAACTTTATAGTCGCAGAAATGACGACATTAAAAAAAAAAAAAAAAAAAAAAGAAAAAGAGAAAATAAAAATAAGAGAAAAATAATAATAAATATACTTACTCTTTTGGAGTAACTTATTCTGTTTTGTTTCTATTGTGAAAGCCAATCTACACTATCCATCCATGTACATTGATCGTTAAATAGACGCTTTTATAGTACTCGATCATCAATTTATTTTCAATCTTCATGACTGTAAAATATGATTGATTCGACTTGTAATACTCTTTGAATGAAAGGAATAAAAGAGATGGAGGAAGACGAAAGTCAAATCGAGTCCGAACGACTTCTTCCCGAAAGGAGGTATTCTCCTCGGTTGAGTTGCGTCAAAGTTCCGAACAGCTGGCATACTTGCGGGACAAATTTCGCGAAAGACACGTTGCAAGTGCCCCGCACTTTATATAATTTACAGGCGGTATTCGCTTCACTAGCGTGCGCGCTCTGCGGCGCCCTCGGCAACTTTACTCATTACCAATAATTTGATTTGGAACTCCATTAACCATTAAACGCTGCCTGAACGACAGAGTGGATACCCGCGCAATTTCATCGTCATTCGCTTGAATAGCTTAAACTTCTTTAATGGATGCCCAGTGCCTGCCCTATCGGCACCAGAGAGGCTAGTGAATTCGATCAAAGCACTTCGGAGACGCTGGAAAAAGGCAAAAAGAGAAAAGGAAACAAGGAGAGCAAGAGTGCTAAAAGAGGAAGAAAAAATTGTCAAAGACGCGATCGTCATTACCATTAGTTCTGGCAAATTGCTCGCCATTTGCGACGCTACGCTTGAAATCGTTCAAACGGCGAATTAAAGCGATAGCCGCTCACCGAAGAAGTCCCTTTCGTCGTAGCTCGTTGGTTTGTTCGACGAGGGGCAGAAGAGTTCACGAAGGAGTCTGTCGCTCCTGCAAAATGGGACAAAGATTAAGTCGTATGCATTAATACTTTTCGTGTCGGAAGATGCTCTAAATACATAATGTGCACTGTCATAAATAGTTGGTAGTGGAAGCCATTGGTAGCGGATTGTAATTATTTTCAAGAAGTAATTAATAACCGCATATAAATTTCTGGTTGGTTCGGTCTTCTTCCTTCCACCGTTATTCCACGCTATTCCCCCCTACCCCTCCCCCTTCCCTTCTATCTTCGGCACGAGCGCTTTCTTCTACCTCCTTAAGTTCTTATCTACCCTCTCTTGTTACTCTAGTTTGCGAACTTAGCCTCTTCTACACCTTCTTCTAACCTCCTCTTCGTCTCGCCCGCTTTACTACACTTCTACCCTCTAATTTCTTCGCCGTCTACTCTTATACAGAGAACAATGAGCCGAGCATGCACCATAAAACGCCATGTACGGTGCCGTTAATTAGAGAGTGATAAAAACTACGACAGTAGAGACATCCTGTCGGTCGAGACGAATTTCGAAAGAAGAAATAAGACGAAAAGCAACATTGAGCTATTTCTTGTCAATTGAAATTATTTATGTTATTTAGAGTGTGCATTATTATCGTTTGACTTTCTGCAAAGATTTAAACAACGAAATCGACCTACGAGTTGATGCATTAAATTAATATATTAAATAGCTGCATCCTGAATAATTTAGAACTTGCTTTCAACCATCTATATGCGATACGTATTAAAATCGATTTAAATCCACGAAAATAAGTGCTCTCGATTTTCACATTCATTTGCACGAAGGAGAACTTTTATGAGTATTTAGAGAAGCTGTGTACATACATACTTCCATGCTAGAGACTGCTAGCATTACGAAAATTTGTAATTATCGGTAATACTTCTCGTCCTTGGTCCTCCAAAGACGATTAAAGCTCTCCTGCATGTGTGTCTGATCCTGTCGAACTCGCCGTGTACTCGCTGTAAGCCGCTTATCCTCATTATCGACGTGGAATTATAATTAACCCTCACCCTTCGCAAACTACGAGAGAGAGAGAGAGAGAGAGAGAGAGAGAGAGAGAGAGAGAGAGAGAGAAAGGGAGGAAGAGAGAAAGAGAGTGAGAGAGAGAGAGAGAGAGAGAGAGAGCGCGCGAAAGAGAGAGAGAGAGAGAGGATGGAAGGGAGGGAGGGAGATGAGAAGCGCATGAGTTGCTACGGTGAACCGTAAATTCAATGAGCGTGCCGTGTTGCGTAAAATGAAACGCGGTGCTTGTATGCTCCATGCCTCCTGCACCTATTCCCGATACGTGTGCACATTTTCGACTACAACATTCCATTCTCGCGGTCACTATAGGCCTCAGAAAGACTCAATAGTCCAATCGATATATAGTTCGAGTGTTTAAAAATTCATAATACTACGTATTAATAAGGTTTACGACAAATTACTAACGATTGTTATATAATTGAAACATGATTTTAATAAATTATAAATAAATTCTTTTTAAAAAGTAGGCAATAGTCCCGTCAAGGAATGAACGAATGTTTTTATAAATCATAGGTACACGTAATATACACTTATATCTAACAAATATAGTTTTTTCGATATTCGAAAAAAAACTATCGGAGACGGATCTAATAGTGGATGCGCTGGCGATCCAACCACCTGTCATGATCAGAATTTCACATGAAACTACTTTAGATACTTGGGATGTAATTAGTTCATCAAAATTTAACATTGGTCTTACTCATTAAGAAGACTCCAAGAAAGGGGCACGATGAAGTGATGAGGCAGATCGCACAACTTTGATCGTTTTCTAGTCGAGTTCGCAGTTGAGGTACTTTGCTAAAGGATTGCGTTTGCGACACGCGTTAATCAAAACATTAATAAACTGCCAAGGCTTGATTAAACTCTCATTTTTGCATCTATCTTTCGCTTTTTTTAAATCTTATATTTCTATATTTTTATCTTGATCGCTTGCTTTTTGTGAATGGATTTTGCTTTCTCTGTCGGTTTACCCTTAACTAGTTCTTTCCACGCAAAATTATTAAGTTTTATTGTAATCAGTTTTATCATTTGTAAATAATTACTAATCATTTGTAGTTTTTGTGGATATTATAACATATTAAAATATATATTTTTTTTCTTTTTTTTCTTTTTTTCAGGTAAGTGATTTAGCAGAAATCCCATAGCGACTACTCTCAGGTACAGATAAATATTCTTAAATAGTCCTATTTAATATAGGTAAGCGCATCAATATCTCTGTAGTATTAGGTCGTAACATAAATTTGTGCGATTTCTGACGATTGACAGCTAATTAACACGTTGACTGTTAGGTTTGGATGAATATTTTCATCAGACCACACAAAAAGAACAAGAATATAAATGGATACTCGTGCAGCATTCCGTACCATCAATAAGTTACTTATTGATAATTTACTTATTATCATATTTTTGTTTGAAATGTTTCAATATACGGTAGTTATTATGTTTCTTTAAATATTATATTATAATTAAAATTATTATTAGATGCACAAATAAATACGTGTCACTCGCAATTAACCAATTGTAACTTTATTTTGAGTTTAAATTTGCTTCTCGTCGCGTTCCTATTACTTTGCTCCAACCATTAGAACGCGGAAACACGAAATAAATGAATGTCTCTGTTTATATAACCAAACAAAACAGTATTCAGCACGATGTCATTCAATAAACAGTGTATCAGGTACTGCGTTCTGTTGTGTTTTCAATTGAAAAAAAAACTCTACGGAAGCTATGGAAATGATTTGTAGTGCGTTGGACAAAAAATGCTGTGCATGTAAGAGCGCGAGTAAGATGTCGTAGCAAAAATATCGTAATAAAAATTTGTTGGATCGTCAAAGAAGATCGAAGACAAGGGATTGTATCGGTTATTGCAAAAAAATGCTTGTCAGACACAAAAGCAGCTTAATAAACAATGTGGATTATTCATTAAGCAATTTTTAATAACTAGCACAAACTGAATAAAATTCAGAATGCTAACCATTGAATTCCAACTTACTCAGTATGGAAAACAAAAAAAAAGACGTCGTGACACAGCATTTTCTTTGCTTTCAAAATTCCAAAAGGAAGATATTTTACACGAAATCATAATTGATATATGACAATCTTAAAAATCTTGGCTTAACCCAACGAAGAAAGGTATGATGAAAAAAGATGTTTTGCGTCTGATGAAACGTGAGAGAAGTACTATACGTGCTGCTTAAATTCGGTGAAATAGACAATTTTGACCGATATCAACAACAAGTGACTAAGTGACTAAATCGAGCAAAAGAGACTGTTTGTTTACCAGTAGTGGAATTAAGCAGGTGATATTGCTCCAGGACAATGCACGGTCATATGTAGTCAAAGCCACAACAGATTTGATATATTCTCTTGGATGGAAACTTTTCCCACACGCGGTATATTCTCCGGATTTAGCTCCTTCTGATTATTATTTGTTCCGATCACTGCAACATTATTTAACCAATATTCATCTCAAAACAGCAGAAGAGTTTGAAAAAACCATTTATTGAATTTCTTGATTCAAAGTCTTTTAGAGAAGGAATTCGGAAATTATCTTATGAGATAAATTTTTAAAATCGCGCTTACTTCTAAGAATAAAATGTACATTAGATTTTGATAAATAAACAAATTTATGAAAGTAAGACTACGAATTGATTTATATTCTTAACAATTGTTAAATACCACACTATGGCCTATTTTCTTTTATTAATAGAATGTACCAATGTCGTTTCAATTATATTAGATCAGCGGTAAAGCGTTGACCTTTCTTCTACTGTGTGCAATATTAAACTGGATCTCGCGAACGTCGTCTTTACTTCTGTAAGTTAGTCGTGGTTCGCGTTGTCTTTAAAAATATAGCATCGATCAAAGAAATTGCGAGATGCGCAGTTAGCGTTGAAGCTTAAAAGATTAGTGTCATTAATCTGTACGCCAGGGAGCTTCGATGGATTCGTGAAGCCCAGGAGTGTAGTCGGAAGATATCATAGCTGCTAAATCGTTTCCTCTTCGAAATTAATTCGTATAAGTCAAGGAAACGAATTTAGCGGCCAGGAGGGGAAGAGTCTACTGA
This sequence comes from Vespa velutina, assembly GCF_912470025.1. Classification (NCBI taxonomy): domain Eukaryota; kingdom Metazoa; phylum Arthropoda; class Insecta; order Hymenoptera; family Vespidae; genus Vespa; species Vespa velutina. The sequence goes on along the minus strand of NC_062199.1, from coordinate 387,579 downwards.
AACTATATACTTTTATACTTCCCATTCCCCAATTTTTGTTCCTCTCTTGAGGAAGTTTAGTTTATCATCGTGTTAGTTCGTAATAGAAACAGAAAAAGGAATTGAACGAGAGACTATTATGTGATTATTGTGCGCTTGTCATGATGTTTACAATTTATGGGATCTTCGTACGCGTGAGCGTAATATAGTGAATCAATATTTGCATAAAGCATATTATGATAGGTGTAACCGGTTTTAACAGATGGCCCGACAGTAATCATGGAGAATCCTTGCGGTTTAACATGTGCTGTTCGTCGGTAATCGATTGATTTCGTTGATAGGCTTAAATTATTCTACCTTTTCTCCACACCTCATATCGTCCTTTCTATATACATCTCCAATGCAATGCAATTTTATGATTCGTACTCGAGGGAGTAGATGTTACGTAAATGATCATAATCGATAGATTTCAATTTGGAATTCATGTATAGTTGGGATAATGGGAAGAAAAAATAAAAACGATTTTGATATGTTAAAAAGGTACGAAATACTGCTGTTACATAAGAGATAGAAACAAGTAGTTCCCATCGTGAAAAGTAAAAACAGTAAGCTGATGTTGGTAAAGGGTGGGATTTTAGAGAGGTCCACTTGTGGTGCGAAGTGCTGTCCATACGCCCCATCTCTACATATGGGTGAAGCTGTCGTTTATGACGCGAGACGATAAAATTACGTGGATGTTCTAATTTGAAAACGGTATTTCAAGCAAATTTCAGGGAAAGTTTGCACCCCAGTAATTTCAAAGTATACAATCACTATGATTGTTCATTAATCATAAAGTTGAGGCAATTTATTTTATGGGTTTAGCGTTTCTCTATCTAAGGAGGAAAACGATACGTAAAATACATTGTAAAATTCGTTTCGGGAATTGACGTAAACGATGACATAAGATGTTAAGGACAATTTTGAGACGGCGAGAGTTGAAAGAGATCATTAAATATATAATGTTTCTGATGAAACTCTTCAGAATTTGTTGTAAAAAAAAAAAAAAAAAAAAAAATGGATAATATTCAATATTTTAAAACTTACGTACACGCATACATGTATAGTATATGTACAAAAATGAATTTTCTATTGATGAACTATCTATGCCAGAATATATTTGTATTTTCGATTAACAGAGTCTTATTATGTCTATTGTGATCAAGTGTACATCGAATGATGCCCTCTCGAAGTTTGTATGCAACTGACCGAAGGTTGGTAGATATGGCTTTCGCGGTAAGATGACCTATGAGATTCAACTTTGAGGTAGTACTTTCCACCCACCCACGAAACTTGTAATACCGTAATCTGAAACTGTCATTGTATTAGTTAGCCATCCGTAGTATTTGCGAGTTTCCTACCGCTTATTGTGGACTGACCTTTGAGACATACAAGTAGACTTTAGAACTGAATCTATGGAGAATGGGACGCGTTAGTCCAAGCGGTGATATAGCATTTGACTGTAAGCATATGATATAGAATTTGACATTGGATTCTCGAAACTCGTCACTTATTAGCCTTAGCTGTCAAAATACTGACGAAGTTAATGTCAACGATATTACATTCGATTTTTTTTTTGTAGACCATTGTGTAATGCAATTGTCGCTTTTACTTACTTATCCAAAAAGCGTTAACAAATGACATTAAGAAAAGAAGTATCTTATAGGAGCATTTCTTCATTCAAGGGGAGAATATGAGGGAAGATTTTATATATAGTGGAGATACGATTGGAGTACCAAATAATGGACCGAGAATTATCCGTTTTGAAATTGCCTGTACATCAGCCTGGAGGACGTATCGATTACACGGTGTCCGAATTATCTTGAGGGACAGGGATTCGGGGGTTTCGCAGGATTTGGATTGGGGTAGACATACCCCACGGCTAGCGTGTCACCACTTTAATTACATCCATCCTGCGCAACTCTCCCCTTCTACCACCGCGTCCTGTGTACCCCGTGGCTCTCGTCAAACCGTTAGCGGGATATTTTCCCCGTAATACTACCCCTCTATACCTCTTCCAGTCCCTCTACTACTCACCGAAACATTCTCGTTTATGTATTTATATCCGGTTCTACATCTCTTTGCCTTCGTATACATTTATCAAATTTGCGAAACAAATCACGATAGCATTTGAGCTCGTTATGCCTATGTCGCTGGGATCGAAAATAGCGCGTACGAGGAGTCGGGATCATTATTAAAAACGTCTTTCACATATTTTGTTTTCTGTGTTCACGTTGTGTATAAGAATCTTTAACGGAGAGGAAAGAAGAATGGATTTTTTTTCTGTATGCGAATATCACTTAACGTTGTTGAGATTATTTTCGGATCGTAAGTTCGATGATTGATTATTGGTTGATAATAAATTTTACCTTCGTAATAACGTAAATAAGTGAATCGTAACATTAAAGAAGAAAATAAAAAAGATATATTCCGACACAGAATGTCTACTGAATAGTAAGTAACTAATCACACGTTTAATTGTATGTAATCATTCATGTAAAAGATATGACTACGGCAACAAGCGTAATGATTGAGAATAAACCGTGGGTACCGCTGTGAGTTCAGTGAAAATGGTTCGCTGCCCACTCATCCCACGTTTTCGTCACTCTCACAAATAATTCGAGCATTTCGTTACATCCGCGTATGATTCAACGATTTCGATATTAAACGCGAACGAGCAAATACTGGTTCTGGGAACCACTCGACGTTCCTCTTTCCATCGAATTCCCTCATCCCACTCTCTCTCTCTCTCTCTCTCTCTCTCTCTCTCTCTCACACACTCTCTTTCGCACACACTCACATACACTATTTCTCCTCTCTACCACCCGTCCTTCTTTCAGCGCTCGTCGTTCATCAGTGATTGGTTCTCTTTTTTTCTTAGAAACTGGTGATTTTATTTTAGGTATTAATTGAAGACGATTCTAAAATGATATCCAGTGATGCTTTGCACACGTAAATATTGTATATTAATCAGAATTTTATACCGTGTAAAGATACATTTTCGGTAAAGTATAAAAATCCAGTGCTTATCTCAAGTTTAATTTTTCGATCTTCTATCGTACTCCTCGACATATCTCTTGAATGGCAAAATTTTCGTCGGTGCAATCTTCTGAATCTTTGATCATTAAAAATCTTATACTATAAAACTGTAAAGGAATAATTTTAGTTTCATATTCTGATAGCAATTTTAACAACAATATATTTTAATATAATGATGAAGTAAATCCCTTTCTCCCCCAGATCTCGTCGCAATTTGATGCACTTTCTTTCTTGGTTATACAATTCTTAATAAGTGTGTGACTATGTTGTTCGGAGAAAGTTTCTGGGCTAGTTAGCTGCTGTCTTTCTCGAGAGTCTTGCAACCCTTTTGCGGAACATAATTGAGTGTCACCTGGGCATAACAAATGGACCCTCTATGAGGTGATACTGGGTAAGAAGAGAAAGGGAAGGCAGACGATAGCGAAGGAGACGCTGTTCCAGCCTCCGACGGAAACCCGTCCTATGGCATCAGTGTCGCATAGGTCAAGTTACTTGTGAGTTTCGCCTGATTAATGGACGTACTTGTTTAACACGCTCAAGTTAGGTCCGCTTAATACACCGAAGACTCGCACTAATGCTTGATTTCGAAATTCCATCCTCTGGCCATAAACCATTCTAGTTGCGTTTCAATGCTAACCTTAAAAAAACTTAAAGGTCGATATTTGAATTTTTTTTTTTTTTTTTTTTTTTTATTGTCAAGATCAGAAGTTGATTAAACTAAATTATCCTGTAGAAAAATCGATAAATTTTACAATGGTAAGGATCGTTAAGTTTAATTTAGTAATAGATATAATTTCATTATCCGTAAAATCGCCAGTATACACGAACTTTCATAACTTGGCTCTGAATCCAAGGCTTAAGTTGGCGCAACCTTCGTCTGCCCACTTAAATAAACTTCTCAACATTCCGGGAGGCATCCGCGTATGAAAAATGTTAATAAGGCAAGTTTTAACGAGCCTGGTGGTCCGTCCGACTGAAGACTTTTTCCTTTGCTCTTTTTCTTTTTTGCACTTATTTTTCCCTTAGTCTTTGCCTCGCTTTATTTTTTCTTCTTTCCCTCCCTCCCTCTCTCCCCCCTCTCTCTCTCTCTCTCTTTCTCTTTCTATCTATATTTCCTCTTACATTCTTATTTTTTTATTTTTTTACATGGATCTTGACCAGTCCTGACTTGACAGATTTTTATTAATTGGGCGCGTCGAAGTAAGATTCTTTTTTAAATTACAAAGACTTTGGTCCCGTACTTTTAATGAGACTGTCTCTACTTTCTTGTTGTAATTAGACAATGCAATCGAAAGTTTGTACCGATAAAATTATCTTTTTTAAGTAAAAGAGGTCGCGTTAATTATCGTGTAAATTCTATTTCGTCGATTTCTGACGATTAATCGTGAAGAAGAACATAAAGAAATTTTATATTTTTGCTTCAGAATATATCAGGAAAATAGAAACACATATTGAATCGAGGTTCAAAAAATTTGAGACTTTCGGAGGATGCTTTGAACTATCCAATTTTATTGATATCTCCCGCTAAAGAGTAGATATCGCATTATCCACTCTCTAACTCTGACTGACTACAGTTGGCTAGCTTAAAGGTGAACCGACTCTGAGCTCGGTCAAAGTCGATAATAGTCGACGCTGAAGTGTGAGTGGTGTGCCGAGTTAAGAAAGTGAAGAAGGTTGAGAAAGCGAGAAAGAAAAGGAAGAGAAAAAATTGGAAGAAAGAGAGAGAAAGAGGGAGAGGGAGAGAGAGAGAAAATGCGGGATAACGGTAGGGGTGGGTTCCAAGGGTGTGATAAAGTCGTTATACGGGCGACACCTGCCCCCTTGCACACTTTTCCTTTCTCTCTCTCTCTCTCTCTCTCTCTCTCTCTCTCTCTCTCTCTCTTTCTTTTTCTCTTTCTCGTGTTTCACTCCTCGCTCTTCAACCTCTCCTTTGGCCCTTCTTCATCCTCCCTATTACGAGCACAATGTTAAAGGGAGTCCCGACGAGATTGAATTTGCTAACGGAAAACGCGAGTGAGTGAAACGTATTTGCTTTTTATCCCTTACTCCATTGAGAAGTCCTGCCATCCTCTTCTTCACTTCCTCTTTTTCTTCCACCTACTCTTTCACTCGTCTTCTTCTTCCTCGTCACTCTTTCAATATTTTCTCCTCCATCATATATCTCTGACGATTCGCCACCATCTCGCCTCCTTTCCATCCTCTCGATGTGACTACCCTGTCGTTTTATCCCCCTCTCTGCCGCCCACTGGAATTTCTCACTTTACATTTCTTTTTCATTTTATTCCTTTTTTCTCTTTGTTTTACCATATTTCTGGAGAATTAAGAAAGTGACTTATCAAATTGAGATCTAATGTTTGACGAATAATCCATCGATTTAAAATCTATACTTGATCAGAATAACATATTTGCCTTTTCAAATTAAAATGTGTCAATCGACAGATAAGATTATTAACAATTGAAATTTTTAATAATCAATTACAATTATTAAAGTGAGAAGAAAGATAGCATATCAATGTGTAAGTATATTTGTTGAATAGAGTAATTGGTTTCAAGGGAAAGATGACATAAAGTATAGATGAATTTTCGATTTAGTCAGAGAGGTTGTCCTACGCCATGGCGTATGTATGTGCGCGCGCGCGCATGGTAGGACGATAGGCTGCGCGCGCTGGGACTGCATGCGGCAGTCTCTCTCTCTCTCTCTCTCTCTCTCTCTCTCTCTCTCTCTCTCTCTCTCTCTCTCTCTCTCTCTCTCTCATTCTCACTTTGTACTCTGATGCGTCAAGTGCATCCCGCTCCAAGCATTACCACTATCGGTCGCCATCTCTCTCGATCTCTCTCATACCTTCTTTCTCTTTTACCACCATTCCTCTCAGCACCTACTTTCTCTTTATCCCTCGGCCACCACTTTCAATCCTTCGTCTATTACCAACCATCGTCAACAGGTCAATAGTGTAACTAGGTCACGTTTATGTCCGTCGTCTCTCGCCTCCCACTTCACTACTCATCTTCGTACTATTCTTCGTAATCTTCAACTATAACTCAGTTCAGTCATAGGCACGAATGTATTTTTCTGTTCATTGATAATTGCTTCCCTAAGTGTTTATTTGATTAGTTCTCTAACTCTCAGTTATATATGGTGCAAATACATGAGAAAAACTATCGCGTTAAAGACTACGCAGGATTGTTTCCTAAAGAATGAAAGTATTTAAAAATAAGACGTAAAGGCGTAAGCAAAACAATTGACGAAGACAGATCAACTTTTTTAAACAAAGTAAATCGCTAAATGACTTTCTGAAAGTTATGAAGATCGAGACAAAAAGGCTAGGAGGAACAAAAGAAGAATGTGTTCGTTGTAGAGGAAAAATTTGTGGAAGATGACGAAGTAGTCACGGAGAGTAGGTCGAAATCGCAACCGCACTTGGCGAAGTCACTCTCGTCGTTTGTAGGTACTTACTTGGCATCTACTCTCTTTCTGTCTCTCCTTCCCCCCTGCCCCCCCCCCCCTCTCTCTCTCTCTCTCTCTCTCTCTCTCTCTCTCTTTCTCTCTCTTTCTCTCTCATGTCAGGCATGCTCCGCCCCAGACATGCACTCATTGGCGATGGGCTGCGTCGGCCTACTACCGCGGCCTATGCCAGAACACAGCTTGGAAAATGCGGGGGGTCGTGGGTCGTGCCCGAGTACGGCTTTCTGGCGTGATGCCGCGTCGTCGCGCTCCTACAGGCAACAGTTATTCGCGTTGTCCTGCCACCGAGTTCAACTACCACCACTACTCAGGGGTGGATACTACTTCTACCCACCTTTCTTCTGGCTTGCATGCGCTCGTGATTCTTACTTTGGGTGCCTCCTTAAGCTCGACCTTCTACTTCCATCCTTTTGCTTGCCTGCTCTCCTTCTCTTAGGCTTATTTCCTTGATTAACTTTACTTTATCGGATTTCGGTAAAAATAGGTGTTAGAAGATTCACCTCGGAAAAGAACGGTTTCCTTTCTTTTTTCTATCTACAAAAATGTATAGAACGCGTTTTATATTTTTTACTTCCAATTATGTTTGGCTTGCATAGATTATGATATATTTATAATTAATAGCATTTTTATTACCGTGAACTAAAATATTGTCTAAAGAAAATATTCAAGTTTCCAATTTCATTTTTAGACGATTAACGAGATATACATATATACGGATGTAACCAGGTACCTACTAAATGCAGGTGCTCCCATTCGTTCTATCACCCAGAATTTCGCTCGGCCCTATTACCTTCGATTTGTCAGCTGGCTGCAGACGATAACGCATTCCCTGGTTTGTCCTGTCCCTTGTCCTTTCCCTCTCCGAATTTATATCTCTCCCTCTCTTTTTGCCTCCCACCCCAGTCCTCTTCCTCTTTCAATAGCTCCCTTTCCAAGTGACGACCGTACGCAATGCGCCGCGGAATAATGGTTTTATTATGGAGTTATCATTAACCATAAATTTAATTTCTATTTTACGAAAATTCCCGTACACATTCAACGCGTATACATTGAGTTAGATAGATAATATATATATATATATATATATATATATATATATATATATACAGAGAGAGAGAGAGAGAGAGAGAGAGAGAGAGGAGGTCGACTTTACCGTCAGCTTCGTGATCTTAGCCCTTCAATTAGTACATTCTTGACTTTGTCCTTTGTAGTTATTTCAAGCATTCGTAACATAGTACGGAAACTTGTTCATTCGCTAATGATGTTTGTTGATAATGTTACAGTGTAAATCTTTTGATTATATTTGAAATAAAATAAATATGCTTTCATGTTGTTTCATATAAAAAAGTAATTATATTAAATGGAAGAAAAGAAGGGTAAACTATTAGATTTTTATCTCGCACGATCTTTTCTCTGCCACGATTCGACTGCGACTGCGACTGCGACTGCGACTGACTGATATATAAAGTTATAAGGAATAAAACATAGAACAAAAACATAGGGGTCACATGGCCATTCAACAATCTATGACATTTGTGTCTAAATATATTCCGCTAGAATATACTTACACATATTGTAATTCATTATAACGTAAGACATTTTCAAACTATAAAATGGCTATATAATTTTTGAGTATGGAAACGCAGTCTATGATTCCATAATCGAAACGATTGATATCGAAAGCTGCAGGGTATTAAAAAATCGAGCATCATTGGATTCTACGTTAAAAAATACACGCACGAACGGTTACTGCTTGCAGTGGTCCTGACAAAGCGAGTTGTAAAATTTACAGGCTCTAAACATGACAAGCGTATCAGTCAGGTGCGCGCACGAATAATGCCGAGCGTACGCTTCATTTTCCGTGCAGTATTGTACAAAAATACTACTTTTATCGGCTTTTGTGATTTTTCCACAGTTTCGGAATCGCTTGGGCGCCGATGTTTTCCAGGAAAAACACGAGCCCCGCTAATCGTTGGGGAATTTTTTACGCCAAAATCGTTGCTTCTCGCGTCAAAGTTTTTCAAAAGCCACCTGTAAAATTTATAAACGTCCGGAATTTAACCTTTCGATCTGCGAAATTCTCTTCCGTGAATTTGTCAAAAATTGCGCTGCAAAAGAGTAGCTCTATTTTAATTCTACGATACTTTCATTCAATATACTTTTAATTCCTGACTATCGGTGGAATATCAAATAGCGAAAAAGAAAGCCAGAGAGAGAGAGAGAGAGAGAGAGAGAGAGAGAGAGAGAGAAAGAAGAAAGATTTGTAATGGTGGAAGCGCTTGCTATCGACGACGACCTGTTCGAATATAAGAAGCTTCCTCAAAACATTTGATTTAAATAATAAATCCTCATCAGGTGGTAAAGGAAGCGCGCGCAATCCAATTACCTGGTAAGACGATGAATACTTATTCCACGAGCAAGGACTTCCATTCCCCTTCTCTCCCGATATTCCTCTCACTCTTTTCATAGCCCATTCCATCTTTTGCCTTTCTTCTTTCTTACGTTGTTTTCTTTTCATTGTCGTACCTTTTCTCTTAAGTTTCGCTTCTCTTTCTGCTTCGTACTACGTTTGTGTGTCTCCCTTCCCGTCTTTTTTCTCTTCTTCTCGCTTACATCTCGGAGACCTCAAATTCCTCTCTCTAGACAAGTGATCTTGCCGCAGGCAATATGTATTATTTATATCGTGTTCCATTTTCAACTTTGACTGTTACTCCTTCTCTCGTCATTGTCGATGTAGTCTGCCTTAGTTGGGTTAATAATCAAAGAGCAATGACAGCAACAAAAAATGAGATAAACTAAGTTACGTAAATATCAATTAAGAAATGAAAATAATAGCAGTGTTTAATATCGAAGAACGTGAATTAAAATAACTTTTTAACGAAACGACGCCTTGTACAAGACAGACTGATTCTTTCTATTACTCAAAAGTTCCAAAACTTTTGACTTATTTTTGCAACGTCATTTATTATGTAACGATAAATAACACTAATTCAATTTAATTTAATATGTTCAATTCTCTTCCACTGGAATCACTTATTTAACTAAAATTGGATTTCATTATAATTTTATGCAACAGCTCATTACAATAATGATAATACTAATTTGCATTGTAGAATAATAATTGATACGGAACGACTTATCTATTATAACCGTCCTCGTAGATTTTCACGATGGCGTGTAACGCATTGAATCTAAAATTTGAAATAACACGATATAACTTTAAAAATTTAATGTAGAACATGTGAAACATCTTTCATCTTATCTACTTTTTAATTAATTATACTTAAATCGTACGTACTCGTAAGTCGTCATGTAACAGCATTGGACCGCCATTAACACCATTTCTTCAAATTAGAAATTATTAGACGCCCCAATAAATGGATTTTCCGCGTCGATTACAATTCGACGACAAGGAGTTTCAAGGACAAGAGTCTGTTGTCTTTCGCCTCCCCGTAGAAACTCGGTGTTTCCGAACGTGGCGGAGTAATTTGCGTGAAAGCGGGTCATGATTGCGATGCTGCACTGCTAGTGGAATACTTCAAGTTGCTCGTCAAAGTTCTCGCTTGGTAGTAGTAATGTCATGTTGGAGCGTCGAGACGACGACGAATGGCGATGGTATGAAGGGTGAACAAGAGAGAGAGAGAGAGAGAAAGGGACTGAAGAAAGATGATGACGGTAACTGAGGAAGGGAGTAAGTTGGGGGTGGGAAAGACGAACGAGCAGAACCGTATTGCAGATAGTACGGTATTGAAGGAAGAGAAAGCAGGGAAAGGATGTCCTCAAAGTTAGCAAGGCGGATGCATTCACGTCTCATAGAGTCATAGAATTTAATGAATTACTGTTTGCCGAACAATGCCGCTCGAATCGGTCTGACTTCCAAAGCAGGTAAGACGAACTGATTTACCACTGGTATCAGACTTCGCTTCGTCTATGCGTTCGTATATTGGTACGTAGTAAAGGAAAAGCGGAACTGATGGCAGAAGAAAAGGATAAGAGAAATAGAGGGAGAGGGAGAGGGAGAGGGAGAGAGAGAGAGAGAGAGAGAGAGAGAGAAAGAGAAAGCACGGAGACAGTGAAATTGAAGGAAAGGCGGAAAGAGGATCTCTTCTTTCACGCCGCCTCATGCACGTGTACATCTATACTGTGTTGTTAAAGTTTGGTTTCTCGACGATTCAACGTTTCCCTCTTCTCCACTCCCGCTTCCTTATTTCCTCTTCTTCTTCTTCTTCTTCTTTCTCATCCCTCTTTCCACTCAGCTTTCATGTTCCACGAGCGCTCGAGTTATGGTACCGTTCGCAGTCAGAACTAGTTTCGGAAAAGAGTTAAAATTCGGTATGCGGGTGAGTCGAGTTCATTCCTTTGGAAACGTGCTCGTTCACTTTTTAAACCGAGTTACGCGAATCTATCCTTACATCTATTCCTCCTCTATCTTTTTTCTTCTAGACTTATCTTCTTCCTCTATTACGTATCATATGTTTTCGTCAATTTCTGTGTTTAACACCGTAGACGTCTAACAGTGATGACACAAGGAATATAGTATAATATTTATTACTGAGTATCTGATTTCTCCGTTCGACTTGTAGGAAGACTTTCTAGAAGATCATTAGACATACGTATATAAATTGATAGATTTGATATAATATGCGGACAAAAGAGGTGGGTACCGTGGCGTTGGATGAGTGGAGAGAACATTTGTAAGGCGATATCCAATGAAACTGGTATCACATCGGAAGGTTGAATGAGAAACCCGCTAAGAGAAACGACATCAAACAATGAGGATATAAAGAAAGGAGAAAGCAATCCGCATGACTGAAGCCGTAACCATGGCGATACCGGCCGTGACGTCTGTAGGGAAATATTGAATTCCCAATGTATGACTCTTTGCAAAATAGTTTACGGAGAATGCTTTTGGACGCATTTTGCTGTGGATCGTTGGACAAGGTATATATCGGAGAATGTCGTATCCCGCTTTTTCCATGATACACAAGTATGTATATCTGACATGATAGATATACTAATAACATGTGGTGTATATAATTCCATAATACATATATATATATATATATATATATATATATATATATATATATATATAGAGAGAGAGAGAGAGAGAGAGAGAGAGAGAGAACTTCCAGGTATTCGCGAAATAACGTTGCTGATCGAACAACAAACTTGTTTCACCGAACAAGGTGATGCCGAATATACGAAAAGCACCCTTGAATACTGAAAATATTTCTGTAACCCCCGCCCGTTCTGCTTTTGAACTTATGAGAGTACACTCTCATCTTTTAAAATCGTACGAATCAATGCGACCTTGTTTGATTTCAACTAAATTTTCGAGACTTTGGAAAAACAGTGAAACCGCACCTCATCCTTTGTCGTACATTGTTTCAATGGAATGTAATTCGTTTTAAAACATGTTCACTTTGAAAATTAAAATGATTCCGTGGGATAGTGCTCGAGCTTTAGGAAGGGCATGGAAAACATTAAAAATCATTTTATTCGTGCTTCGGTGTATGTTCACTCGTCGAATGTTTTTATAGAAGGTTTTGCGAAAAGTTTTGATGCTGACGAGAGAAGGAGAGAGAGAGGAGAGAGAGAGAGAGAGAGAGAGAGAGAGAAAGAGGAAAAGTGAGGAGGAAAAAGCGGTTGGGTGGTGAAAATTCAGCGATGGCAAAAACATCACTTCGGTCGAAGGATGATGCTAAAAGCGAAGCGGAAAATACGTACTGGTACGACGGCTTGACTATTCGCTCGCTCTCTTTTCTGTGGACATTCATAATATTATTTGACATAGCACCTCCTCATTTCCATTTGCATGTTTCATTATCTGGCTCGATGACCTACGGGCAAAAGACCATCTAACCAGAAAATGTAGAAAAGAACTACTTCTCTTTTCCGGATAATGAAGAAAGCATACGACTAATTCTTCATCCGCTGATACATTTTCTTTTGCGTTCTACAGATTTATTGAGTTAATTTGTTAGCTACATGCATATCTATCTATTTGATTGGATACGTTTCACGTTTCAATTGATCGTTTAATCGAAGAACAAGTATCAGCATGTTATCAGTTAATAATTTATTGGATTGACTAATACGTAGAGACGGAAATTGTAATAATTATATTTCAGTTAACGAAACTCTCTCTCTCTTCGTACACGCGCCCACCCGCAGGGTATTTTTTACAAAAGATACATGAAGAATATCTTAAAACGAAAGGAAAATTGGAATAAATGAAAACTGTTTGAAGAATCTGCATTTGAAAGTAATATAGAACTTGATGTTTCTAAAAAAATAATACGTTTGAATAGAGGCAACGAGTTCACGCACAGTGCATGTTATACATAGAGAAGGTATTCCGTATAGATAAGGTCTTATCCGACAGGAAAGGATCACCAAGTTGAGAGGAAGAGACTATGTTATCTTCGCGAAGTCTACGAGATGTTCTGGAATATCTACAGGCATAGTAACGGAAGTAGGCCAGAAAGTTAGGTCAATCTAGGAGGCTGAAGAAGGCATCGAATAAGTAATGCTATACGAAACAACGTGAACATGAGTTCACTAAAGAACGAGCATTGGATATACTTTTGTGTCTCAAACGTGCAACCACTCATGTTCACATTCCATTTTTCCAGATTCAGCCAGTATGTTCAACGGCAAGTCTACAAGACCATCTTCGAAGACAGAGAGAACTTTATTCCAACCTTTAAAACCAATCCCGACATAAAGAAGAGGGGTTGAGTAAGAGGAAGAGAGAGAGAGAGAGAGAGAGAGAGAGAGAGAAAGAGAGAGTAGGTAGGTGTGAGTAACACAGATGGGTTGCTGCCGATTCCTCTCTTTTCTGTTGCAACTTCCGTTGCTGCGAAAAGCACGAAGTTACACTTTGAGTTCATTAAGGTACAGTTCGATCTGCGAGAATGTTGGCTCTTAAAAAGAAAAAAATCTAATTTCTTTCGCTTGGAACTCTATCATCTAGGGGAAGAAGTTTTTGATGCGTGCTAGTTAGGAGGGAGAGAGAGAGAGAGAGAGAGAAGGAGAGAAGATACACTTCTTTTTTTCCACTTCGAAAGAAAACTTTCAAGATAGTGAAATAAGGCATTATAGAGCATCAGTGTGCTTTCTGGCTAAGATAGATATCACGTCGGAATATTTACCTATGTTTCGCTTAAAATGATTAACAATTATTTACACATTATGAATTAAAGTTTTACTTGATGTGTAAAAAATACACAATCAACGTAATTAAAGTATAATCCTTGTAGATAAAAATAAATAAATCTTAATGTATGTAGATGAATTTTACTTGCCATCATAAGCATCGGTCAAAATTCTATTTTTACGAAAAAATAAACATTACGCGAGAAATGTTTGTTAAAAATTCAATGTAAATAATAGGAAGAGGATAAATGTGGAGAACAAATATCTCGTTGCTTTTTCGAAACAACAATGCAGCTTAGGGGATAGCCCCGTGTTGAAAAGGAAAGCAGATGCTGAAGTAGAGCGGTGAAGAAGGGATGAAGGTTCAGTACCTGTCGAGAAATACCCAGCAGTACGATAAAATCGATAACGACGGCTTCCAGTACGCTCTCCAGGAAAGTACAGAAATTTTAGTAGGGTATAACGTATATACGTAAGTATGTACAAAGAATATCAGGGAGACAAATTCAAAATCTTCAGAGTTAATTATTTATCTTATTTTATAAAATAATTTGTCGTTTTTTATAATTATATAGATACTCATTTCTACAATCCCATATATAATTTTTAATTTAAAGTTATGAAAAGCTAGTTAGCGATACTTTTCCTCGTTTAATCCGTGTGGCGTACACACTTTGAAAATCGAACATCGACTCCAATCGATATCGGCTTCTATCGTCGGTAGTAAGAAAATTGCTTTTCTTAAATTCTACCAGATTAGACCTACGCGGCAGTCCGTGAAATCATCCCACGGGAGATGCCAAGATGAAAAGACGAGGGGTAACTCGAGATCCAAGATCACAAGTTCACCCTTCGAAGCGACTTCTGTATTACTTGGAAAATCATCTGACGTATCTGCGACAGAAGGTCCTATTTTGAAAAACATTTTGGACATCAACTCCTTTGCTGTTATGGTAACTCATATTTCAAGATATCGATTTTTTTGTAAATCCACGAATATTTATATAACGTTGAATAATAGTTAAGATAATCAGTAACAGTCGTAAGATGTTTGTCGCAACGCATCTTCCATAATATTTTTCACGCTGATGCACGCTACGTAAATTTATAAGTGATCGATTGCTTTTTGAAAACTTGTAGCGCTCAGTGTACACCACTCGTATAAACGTATCCATCATATTAATCTTTTTAATGGACATGTAACTTCACGAGAATAATGAACAACGCGTCATCTATGGCAACGAAAATGTTAGATAAATCTTCTCATCGGTCAAACTCCTGAAACTATTTCGGGTAACGACCTGTACGAAGCTTTTAGTATTTCGGATCTACATTTATGCAAGTAAAAAAAAAAAAAAAAAAAAAAAAAAAAAAAAAAAAAAAAAAATGATGGATATTTTAACTAACGATGAACTCTGGTGGAAAGTAAGTAAATGCCGAATTCTTGCGTCAGTTTAAATGTGCATGTTATAGGTATATTTCTTCTAAAAAGAATCCTTTCTCTAATGACTGTATTATTATTTTTTTGCTTTTCTTTTTACTCTGTTAAAATGCTCTGATATTCGGCATGCAGATTTTTGTTTAAGTAACATAGACAAACAGAGAAGAGAACAAGTCCAAAAAAAAAGTTTGCAAACGTTTTAAGAACATTTCACGGTAGTATAACTTTTATTAAAAGAACAGAAGCTTCTGCGATAAGAACGCAACTTTTGATAATATCAATCGTTTGTTTGATAATGTTAATCGTTCAATTATCACGTGTGTGCCCATTATCATGACTTAATTTCTCAAATTCAGATTTTAGAAGTCCCACGTTGTACGAAAAAAAAAAAGAAATTCGTGTATAAAGTAAACCTATTATTTTTGAAGTATTTCGTTTTGCTCGCGTATTTTGTTGATAAAGTTTAATGAAGTCTTTTATCTCGTTCTACCTTTTACAAACCTTCATCTTCTTCCTTCGATGCTTGCTTCTACTGCCGAAAGGACGTAAGAAAGTATCATGAACACGTCGGGACGTGGTGCACGCGGTACTTCGGGCCCAATTCTCTCGGAGGTCGAGATTTTAAGGGTCGAACGACGTTCGGGATCGGTCGTTCAAGGATCCTTATCTTCGATGTGGTAGAACGATCCAATAGCTGCTGGACATTCGAGCGATACCTTTAAGAGATGAGGCGGAAGACGCGTAAGAACGCCGGGACACTGGAAGTCTCCTGAAATTGCTCGCTAGCTAGTATCTAGGGCTTACGATAATGGCGGCAAACAGTTTCGCTCACGGACCATTAGTCAAAAATGCCTGGCCAAAGATGGTGTCGTAGTGTTGTCGTCGTACTCGCGAGATACGCTAAGGGATATGAGCTGAAATGGAGAGAGAGAGAGAGAGAGAGAGAGAGAGGGGGGGGGGGGGAGGGAGAGAGACATAGTAAAAGGGTAGAGGGTTGTAGAAAAGGAAGGGGAAGAGAACTTGAATGCTGACATATCCAGACAATGGCGTAGTAACCATCCTATTCTCTTCTCGAGCGCTAGCAATCACCAGTAATTCTCTTCTGTTTTTTGAAGCAAGATATACTAAGAGTTCAAGAATGCTTAGAAGAAGCGTACAAACTTTTTGATTCACGTCCGCGTATATTTCTTCCGAGTAACGAAATAGAATTGGGTGCGGAACAAACGCTTTGTCTTATTCGCATATTCCTTTCCGCCAATTGCCCTTACTTCAAAGTAATTAAGTTGCTGCAGATGTTTTTGCCTCGTCGTAATTTATTCTTTAAGCTGTCGCTTGTTGGTAGGTCGTGCCGATCGAAAAGAAGCGTTAAATTTGGTTGGGGTGAAAGTAGGAACAAGAGCGAGAGCGAATCCGTACGTAGCTTGTCCGCGAAAGTTTCCTCGTTTGCTCGGCACTTTCCGGGTGCACGCGTACTAATCCGTTACTCGTAATTAGAGTCGGATTGGCAATGGTTTAATCCCTCAACGTCAGTGCCCATTGCGAAGAAAGAGAGGAAGAGAGAGAGAAAGAGAGAGAGAGAGAGAGAGAGAGAGAGAGAGAGAGAGAGAGAGAGAGAAAGAAAGAGAGAGAGAGAGAGAGAGAGAGACAGAAACAAGAGAGAATAGGTAGACGCACGCCGCGAAAGGAAACTACCGTTACAACCTCCTTCATTCCCCGGCCAACACTTTGAGTAATAAGATAGGAGGAGGTACCTCTATCCCGTCCGAGAGCTACCGAGATAACGTCGTTGCAAACTAAATGGACCGAGATATAGATAAAGGATAATTAGAGGGGGAGAGACAGACGGCGTTTGAGTTTCTACGGGAGAGAGAAACGGAGAGTGAACGGAGAAAGGATAAATTTAATGTATGGAACTGGAAAGGTCACTGGATGGACTGCATGGGGATTAGAAATCTGTCATCTAAAATTTGTTACAATTAAATATACAGATGCATGTAAATATACAGATAATCGTCGTCCTTTTTAATATCTTGCAACCTGTAAGATACCCTTATAGATCCCCTTATAAATACGTAAGTTTTTTTTTTTTCGTGCTGTTGGATGAAATCGAATTTTCTCATAAATATGAATTTATAAAAAGTCATTAATTATTAGATTCTGAAAGATTTCTCTCTATTAATTTTATTACTACATTTTTATTCGATTTTTATTAAATTTTTATTAAATTTTTATTAAATTCTGGTATTAGGTACTCAATGCATCCCGTAATATAATATTCGCTACGATTCTATTATCTACCGTAACCCATTAAATTCGTTGCAGTTGTTCACATCTTGTCGATTTTTGTAAGCGGAACCGGCCATTGTTTCTGTCTCAATACAGAGCCGTTTGGGATTAATAAAGTACGAACCGTGATATACGTGATGGCAAAATTTAATGAAATTCCGCTTTCCAGTTTATCTTTGATGTTTCGTCCCGATCGATGAAAAAAGAATAGTGTCCTATCCGATGAATAATCTCTCGTCTCTTCCGATATTTAGAAAAATTGAAATGCGCGGACTCGTTTCGCGCGGGAGAGTAAATATACGGTGTATGTATTCATGTTGCGCAGATCGTGAACGTAACACGTGCTGTTTCGCGCGATGGCACGTACAGGATATTGCGTCATTAAATTTCTGTTATATATCAGTAATCTGTGGAATAGAGCCTGCTCGCCTCGATGAAGCCGATTAAAATTAACATGAATGGTTGATAATATTCTACTTTCTTTTTTTCTTTTTTCTTTCTTTTTTTCTTAGCTATCGACGTATCGTAGTAATTACCTATAAACGATCTTACAGGAAAGTCCATAATAATGTTCGACTCATTGAAAAAGTCGTAGAATAAGATCGTCCTTTTTTACTACTAACGTTTTCATTCTGAAAGTTTTCCTGTTTTTACTTTTTGATGTGTTTTATGTCACTCTTCATTTACATCTTTAAAGAGCTTTCCACTTATTTCTGTATTCCACTTTTGCGCGTATTATATGGAAAAAAAAGAAAAAAAAAAAAAAAAAAAGAAAAATAGAAATAATTAATTTTGCTACGAAAATAGCCTAAAAGTCGTGTATACCGATAGATTTACTTGTATAGTTAGTTTGACTTAATATGCACATAAGATTGACAAGATTCTTTTAACGTGGTTATAAATTTCTATCAAACGTTGTTACACAATGTGTCGTTTCTCAACGAGTATATCACGCAGCGTTTTGCATAGGATAACACTGCACCTATTAAGCCATAACAAATGGTTGATCAACGTAATCTTGTTTACTTAGTAATACGCGTCTGCATTAAAGATTTCAACGTCGTTCGTTTTCAAAGCGTTTTACCTATCTCATTCGCGTAATGAAAGAGATCATAATATATGAATACCTACATTTGATTTCTGATTTGAATAACGTTCCGTGCGATATTTAAATGCGATATTTAAGAAAATTTTAATTCTTTCTTTTTCTCTTTTTTCGTTTAATTACAAAGTCTTAAATAAATCTACAATAGAGAAGTGGTTATAATTCACGGAAGGTTGGATTCGATATATCACTAAAGCAGTATGCTTTTTTCTTCGCGCTCGTTGCAGCAGCCGATTAGCGCACAAGGTAAAAACATAAGGACCCTCGCGAAGTTCGATCATTGAAATAAAATGGAATAGGGCTTACCAAGTCATAGGGAACTTTTTCGTATAAATTCGATCAAGAAAAGTAAGAATGAGTGAGAGGGAGCCGATAGACAGAGATAGCGTCGAAGTGAAAGTAAATTTTTTACGTAAAGCCGATGTCAATTTTGTGCAAAGGATTAAAAAAATGGGTCTTTTTTTTTTCTCTATGTCGCTTTCTAGTCGAGCGAATCGATTAAAGGTAGCATCGAAGCAGCGTATCCTTACGAAGTAACGGATCATTAGCATCCCCTCATTTAATTTAAATTAGCGAGCCCGTGGGTATAACAGCCAGCAGCAGCGACTCCGAAGCCAAACTCGACCCTCCAGCTACTTCTACTTATTTCTCTTAGCTCTCTCTCTCTCTCTCTCTCTCTCTCTCTCTCTCTCTCTCTCCTTCCTTTTCGTACTCTTCTCTCGCTCGACCAACCAGCTAAAACTTCTTTCGCGCTTACCCCACTTTGTTTTACCAAGTGCATAATATCATGTAGATGCACCGGGTCGTTTCGCTACGAATGGAAATTTGCCCATTTCGCAGTGAAAAGTATATCGATAGAGAGAGAGAGAGAGAGAGAGAGAGAGAGAGAGAGAGAGAGAGAAAGAGACTCGTCAACGTACGGGTCGTGTCCCGCACAGTTACTATGCTGATACGTCCGGTGTTTAAGAAAGGAAAGATAATTGGAATAATTGATATTTTCTTAAATTTTATAGTTATTATTAACTAGACATTTTTTTATCATTATACCGTGTTATAACGTAAATAAATTTCTTTTTTTACAAAACTTATCAATTTTTATCCGTTTCATTTTAAACCGAAGAATTTGAAAGCATTCGCGAAAGGGATGCGAAAAGTGTATGCCGATAATTAATGCGGAATGTATCCATGCGGCATCGAAATATCGAATGCGATTATCATAATGCACCTTAATTCGATCAATGTACGCTTGGTAACTGGTTGCGCGTAATTACACAAACACGGTGAGTATCAAAGCCAGTCGTCCGATACTGAGAGAGCGAGAGAGGAGGACGTAGGACGTATGCAGATAAATCTCGTGTGTTTCGTGTATATCGCGCAACCCCTAGCGTCGATACCAACAGATTGGAGTACTTCTGCATCCCCCTAAAAACGACCGACGTTCTACCACAAAACCATTCGGCCAAGTGGACGATCTCTACACGCGATCGTTTCGTCCACTCGATTCATGGAGACGATCTGTTCCCCATCAAATTCGGTCTTCCTATTTTTTTCCGCGGTATTTCAACCACCAACACAGATAATACCATCACCACCGCGTACAATCCATTACTTAATTGATTAAAAGATTCGTCTCATTCGTAGATATGCTACGCTCAATCTGACCCATCAAAGTTGCCATTACTCTTACTTCTATTATGATGTGACATATCTAGCGGACATTCTGCTATACGCATCAATAACGATTAAGAAAAGAGCAAAGAGCAAAGCAAATAACGAATTGTTTAACTTCGTAATAAGTATTCTTCTACCCAACAGAGGAAGGAATTCTTTTTCGATGCGTGTGTCACGACCTGCTGAAATACCTACCTGTTGAAATGTATATCTTAACATTATCTTCGTAGTGCTCGATTAATTTAGTTGTTTCGCATTTAAATGTGTTCCTAATTTTATAACGTGTTTATAATTTTATACGAATGTTGTTACACGCTACATATATTTGTTATATTCATCAATTTAATGAACTTAATCAATATTGCTGCGACATGAGGGGTACAAGCCAATCGTAACCTATAATCAAAGTTATCAATTTCACGATCCATCGAATGAAATAAGATGAGCTGATTACATTATTTCGAAATGATATGTAAATTATTGTAAAAAATTTAAATAACGCGCCTATCCGTCTAATTTGAGCGAGAGGGTACATAATACAGATATGGTGAGAGCATTGCTGCGCTGTACGCGAATCCGGTATTTATCGTTAATTCATTCCTTCGAATTCGACGAAACGTTACTGATCCAATTTCTAGCGATCGCTTCGTCGAACAAATTTAATTGGTTATCCGCCAACGGGGATAAATACTTCCATGCAAATCGCCGGTTCATTGATATAAAATTAAAATTGTACAGTCCGACTGTGTGCGATCTTTTCTCTTCTAGTTTTCGTTTCGCACATCATAAAATCCGATTGGAGTCGATGAGACTCGAGTTGATTATCATAATTGCAACGTTTTTTGATTAATCCCTCGATTACGGCACATCTTCGTAATTAGGCGCTTGAATGATATTAATTGTCTAGAATATCTCTCTTCTCGAATCATCTTTATGCATTTACCTTTTATCGAAACTTTCACATATTTTATAATTTATTCTGTACTCTCATTTTTTTTCTCCCTTTCTATCTGTCTGTCTGCCTGTTCTGTGCGCACTCTTCCCCCTCCTTTCTCTCTCTCTCTCTCTCTCTCTCTCTCTCTCTCTCTCTCTCGCTCTTTCAATCTCTCATGACTATTGACCGCCAGCTAATGCCAGGACGTAGACCATGACGGGTCGAAAAATTCGCTGGTTCATCGACCGCTTTTTAATTCGATAGACGGATTCATGGTTAGAGCATAGTCCGATCGATGTGCAGGAATATAAATCCTATTTAATTAACGTTGGATGGCAAATCAATGCAAGCAAATAACGCGCATCTATCTCTCAA
The DNA here is from genome assembly GCF_912470025.1 of Vespa velutina. Classification (NCBI taxonomy): domain Eukaryota; kingdom Metazoa; phylum Arthropoda; class Insecta; order Hymenoptera; family Vespidae; genus Vespa; species Vespa velutina. The sequence goes on along the minus strand of NC_062199.1, from coordinate 366,086 downwards.
TGCGTTTGTATCCGATAGAATATACCAACTCATTTTCGACCTCAGCATATATCAGGGTCAGGTATCCTCAGTCATCTCTTCTTTTGCCCTTTTGGATATTTTTAACTTCATAGGCATATTACCAAGTAATAAGAATCGACATTTGCAATTAATTTGACAAACTCATAAAATATCTAAATATTCGTATTCAAATATTGAAAATATAACCAATTTTAGTAACGATTGGATTGAGAGCAATTTTGTATAAAACGATTACATCACGCTACAACGATAATGTCGGGATTAAACCATGGAATAATTTCAACGGCCCTTTGCTGGAATTCAGTTATTAAATTTATGCCAAATAATAATTTTGGTACGATCAAACGAATTATGTTCTACCTTCGTCGATGTTCATCGCGCTACTTCGTTATTTTATCGTCGTCTTCGTCCTTGTTTCAAATATTGCTTCTCTCAACACGATTAGATAAAAATATCGATGACAGAGGCGCAAATCTTATAGAGAAAGTATTAATTTTGTATTGTTAGATTCGTTTAAATTTTCCGTTCGAACTGTGTTTGCTTGGAAACGATTTCATGTTAGAAGGGTCTGAGCTTTCCAGTTGAGGAAACGGCGTCCTTTAATTACCCACAGCATGGCACAAAATTAAGAAATCAGCGCAATAAATAACCTTTTAATCAGTGGATTCTTTGGTAACCACCTTCGTCGAACGGCGGAGAGAGTGGCGAGACTGGTGGAGAAGGAAGCAAATTACCGAGCGACTGCGCTATCTCTTCGCTATTATCTTAACCCCTTTCCCTTCCAATTTATCGCTTCTACCAATTAATTGCTGGCCTCGATCGGTGCCCGGAAAATGCGATTACACTCGGTTGCCAGGATACAAGGCCAAAATGGACGGCAATAAATAAGAATAATAAACAAAAGAGAATCGTTCACAGTACGTGGGCCCTATTCGGTGCTTATTCGGGAAGCATTTTAGTTTTATACGTAATTAACAGATCTCTCAGGAAAATTTTATGCTTTTTGCAGGATCTTCCAAAGAGCATGCACAACACTATGGCTGTCGGTAAACTATTATTCATTAGCGATCGAAAAATATAATATAATATTGTTGTTTGTACTTCATCACTATTTATACTTTATTATCTCTCTTCGACGAGACAATCAGCAGCTATTTCCGCAAATATATTGAAGTGCGTGAAAGAAGGAATACGTAATACGTCACTGACAAAAGACTCTCTATGCTTCTATGGAAGTTTCTTTCCTATTACAAAGTCTGACCATGAGCTTGTATAATGAATCGAGCCCGTGCCCGTCTCTCTGCCGACGAGAATACGAACGAACATGATTACTTACGTAATGAAGTTACGTTTTATAAAGTCATACATTGTTCCGATATCCTTTACCGCTAAGATGAAGGCTTTTGTCAATTACAACATGTCTTCACCACTCTCTACCACACGTTTTATCCTATTTAGATGGCTTCTATTCTACTTTGTGAGAAACTTCTAAATAGTGGCTTGTCCATTCAAATTACGGTAATATTTTTAACCCGCAGTAATCAGTGCTCACATACAAAAAAGCAGGAAAGCACTTGAACATTGATGGACTTAAAAGGTTACATTTATGAGAGTAAATTTAATCAATTCTATTCTTTTCATTTTCTTTCCAACGTTAGACTTAGTCTTACTTTTTACTCTTTCTTCGATTCCAATCGATAATTAATTTGTTGAGAATATTTAATTAAGTGGTACAAGGGTTTCTATTCTCGAGTAAACGTTCCGTTCCTACGCTCTGTCAATTTTTTTTTTTCCCCCCCCCCCCCCCCCTTTATGATCGCATGACATTATCTGATTTATGCTGACGAAAAAGCTGCTCATAAATGTAGACTAGTTCCATACCTGCCATTTATATACTATTTCAGGGATTGTAAGTTGCATTATAGCTCGTGGAAAACCCCTCTCCTCCTTTTTGTTCTATTCTTTCTCTCATTTCTCCATCCCCATTCCCATCCCCATCCCCTTCCGTCTCAACAGGATGCGACAGGAATCTTAAACCCAGTCTTCCAGCATTGATGAATCCGCTTTGCCCGGAAATTGTCCCCATACGTCTCCCGAGGCGAGTTTCTCCTCCGTCCATCGTTCTTCTCTATCTCTGTCCTTCCTGAAAAGCCGCACGAGTGGATTTCCCTTTGACGAGTCACGATCGAAAATTCTCTCGTGGTCCAGTCAAATTACTTCAGGGAAAAATTCCAAACGATGTCGCTTATAATTCGGTCAACTCACTTTTACTTCATAAAAAATTTTTACCGATGATTCCCAACTCTCGTGCTTCTTTAATAATTAACCAGGAGGCGAAAGATGATACGATGAAGTACAAGATTTTTTTTCGCGTGTTTTCTTGATCCTAAAATCGTCTCGCATTCTGCTATACGTCGACGTCACTGATTTCGTGACTTAGGAAAAGGCGAAGTACTTAATTGGAAAATCGGAAATACAAATTAGTACGTCGGTTCGGCGTCTCGCGTCCTCCTCCGGTTCCCGTTAGTTACAGACAACGAACCGAATGTATCAAACGCGAATAATTTTGGTGATGCAACTACGCTCACAGTTTCGTGGAAATGTGCGCGAGATCGAACGCGTGGGCTTTCACAATAGAGGATTATGCTATTGAAGTATTATAATGACGTCGTGCGGGCGCATAATACGTAACATGTGAAGAGGCATTACGACGGGGACGAATGAATAGGACAGCATCGGGGAACAGGGGAAGGTAGAGGTCAACGGTATTATGCAAATCGTATTACCGGAGACATTGTGGATATTTCACAAAGTAACAGAATACGAGCGTGCTTACGAAATCTTTTACCAGGTTCAGCAGATAGGAGAGAAAGAAAGAGGGTGGGAAAAGGATCGTAGAATAACGATGGAAGAGTCTTAAAATGTTACAGAGTCATGCGCTAGTCTGACGTAAGGTTAATCTTCTGATGCTAGGCGTATGAATTTATTAAATACTGTACGGTAAACGCTAATAATAAACTGTTCGCCCGTTTACTGGCGCCCTCTAGAAATCGTGTTTTTATTTTTCGATGGTCATCGCAGCGATAAATTGTTTTCCAAAAATAATCTTCCATGTTTACCGTGCATTTGGCATAACGCGTTACCGTCATTATCCGTTAATGTCATTATTTACTTATTCGCTATATAAAATGATCAGAAACGATAGAAAAGCGAATAATCGATCGAAGATGTAACGATGTCATAACATCAAAATTTTCCATTTAACTGTGAAATATTGTTATTACAAATAATTGTCAGTTGAACGAAGCACTCCAGTTCGCATCCGACAAGAACTTCTTCCATTCTGTATCCGAGAAAAAGTATTTGCGAATCAGTGTCGAGCTCCGTTCAATAGTGAGCACTAAGTTAATTCGCACTTAAGATATAAGATAGAATGTTCGTACGAAAATCCTACAACTCCAACGCTTACCAACAAAGTTAGTTACACAAAGTTGAACCCCTTTGGAGTCCCTTTTCTTCGTTGTAAGTGTGCTCAGGCTCGCTAGCAGTTTCAGAAGGAAGATAGAAAGGAAGGATGTTAGTGAGAGACAACATGCACGTGCATGGGACGCGAGACTCGAAAGTTGGCGATTCTTCGACAAGTTTCGCGGCTCTGCTGGGAATGGAGAAGCGGACGAACGTGATAGCGGAGGTGCTCGGTGAAAGTCTAGCAACAAGCCCTATGTGAACTCATCTCCTATCCGTGGACTTGGAGGCCTCTGTCATGGCCCTCGTGGCCCCTTAGTCTGCTCATGTGCTTCGCGCTTTCGCACTGGCCGCGACCACATCAAAGCGGCGGTTGGACGAGCTTTGAACGCGATACGCCCTACTGTGCCTAGCTTTGTGACACCGCAACCAATATAGTCCGGGGTGCCCGTTATTACCCAGCTACCATTCAATATCCTTAATTAAATTCGGAAGCTTATTCACTGCGGTTAATTACGGTTTCGTCCGAATTGCCTTGTCGGTTATGCGTTGTTAACCAAGACCTTCCTGCTGCGAAGGAGGTACTATTGTCGGAGACACCGAAATACCGAAGGAAGAATAGGAAGGTTGAGAATACAAAGCGAAAAACTCTCGGGACCATAGTCCTAGGAGCATCGAATGTTCGTTGTTCAGGACCTTCCTCTTTCAGCGAATACCGTTCAAAAATATTGCTCGAGAAAGTAGCTCAACGATTGATGATCCATAATATAGACGATCGGGGGCGGTGGAGGTGGATTTGTCAATACTGTCCACGAAAGGAATTGCTTATTTCATGTATTGACTATTCAATAGGATAATCATTATTTCATTGATAGGAGAGTTGGCCCGAATAATTGTTAGTAAGATTTCACTTAGGTCTTACGTACGATTCTCCCGTTCTTTCATCCTTTTCGTGTTCTCCCAGAAAATTCCAATTACCTTTACGAGATAAGCAGGGAAGGGTGACAGGAAGGGACCAGACTACGTCACATTCTCATACAGGATTACCCCGGATGCTCGCTCCTCGCTTTGTCTCCGACTCTCAGATGCAACTTCCGCTCCCGAACACTTCCTAGAGAAGACTGCCTAGAGGATGAGAAGAAGGTGAGTGAGGGTAGTTGTAGGTAGAAGGAAGAGGAGGGTGAGCCTGAAGAGAGTGTTCGCTTGAGATTCGAAGGTGGAAATGAACTGCCGGCATCAACAACCTTAGTAATGACGCGGCTCTCGTGTCTGAGTCTATCTTCACTTCGCCTCTCATTCCCGAGCGCTATTTCCAGACAATGGTCGCACTTGAAGCCGCCAGCTCGACGACGAAATGATAGTTTGGACAGGCTGCTAAATGAGACACTCCGTTTCTCAACTCCCTCTCCTTCCTCCCTTCTCTATCTCTTTCTCTCTCTATATCTCCCTTTCTCGATTTCTATCTCTTTCTTCCAAATCTACGAAAATCGTAGTATTTGTAGAAAAAGGCTCAGATTTTTCGTACCCGATAGAATTTAAATTATTCCTTCGAGTAGTTTTATAGCATTCCCGTTATTCTTCTTTAATCGAATCTTTTGCTTGAATTTTTGTTTCTCTCTCTCTCTCTCTCTCTCTCTCTCTCTCTCTCTCTCTCTCTCTCTCTTTCTCTATCTGTGTGTGTCGCACCCCCCTCTTTTCTTCGTCGCTAGAGAATTCCCACAAGTGATTTTTTCCAAGGAAAACAAAAGAATTTCCACGTGAAGAGGGTACAGGAAAAATGTTTGTCTTATAGAAGTAAATTAGCATAAAGTACAGCATTATTATTGTATCGAACTAGAAGGAATAATTTAATCACAATCAAACTAGAACATTAGAAACAAATTCATCGCAATCGTTAACTTTACATATCTACGTTTAGCTTTCAAATACAATACATGTATGCAATAGGATCTACTCAGTATAATTCAATATGATCTTTTTTTGAAGCATATAGAATCGAGATAGACGAATTGGTGATTAAATTGGACCGTATTTCAATCCGCGCTATGATTGAAACACAGGAAAATAGGGGATTGTATTGCGTATAAAGCGATTAAAATATACTTATTGATTAGTTCGCTCGAAGAGCTCTTCCGAATCGTACTAAGGAGAATTAATCTTCTCAATTGTGAAAACGATATTAATGCATATCTCTAAATATCGACAAGACCTTTCGGAAATGATGCAATTTCCTGCGTTAAAGTATCTCACTATATAAAGTATCACTAATAATTTGTGAGCGTTTAAAATCTTATCGAACTTTATTTAGACTAGTTATGACTGTTGAACAAAATGAACAATTATTTTGAAGCAAAAAGAGCTTCTGATGATCCTGTTCCCGAACTCTCGTCAAGGCTAGAGGGCTAATGCATGGTTTCGCGCTGCGAATAAACGTTGGATTATACTTAATGGCGATCTACAGTATTGTGCGCCAATGTTGAAGAGCCGTGTAAGCGGCTTTCCTATCGTGCCGGTATATGCCGCTATGGCAACCGTTATACAGCATCATCGAATCCACCATCCCTGCATCCGTTCGCCTGTAATGCCTTCTCCACCTAGACGCCAGCCCTTAAATATCGTGCGCAAAATTCGACGTCTATCTGCCTAACGAGAAGGAGATGTTCCCATTCATGTGGATTTCAAAGTGGCTGCTGTTATGCTGCTTTCCTACGTGTATCTTCTCAAATACCATACTTAAAATATCTTATTTCAGTATTACTTCTCTTCTATATTGTATAATTTCCTTCTCTGTGCAATTCGAAGAATCAATAACAATTTAGTCTTCTCGCAGGATTATATTTTAGAAGTTGGTATTTGATTAAAATGTGCATTACGATGAGATAAATCTTGTGTATTCCATCTTCTAGATAATTTTAAGATTTTTTCTGTATGAATCATGAGAGATAATGGACCAAAGCCACAAGAAATTATATCAAATGAAATCTAAATGAAATATCGAAGGGTAAAAAATAATTCCGTGGAAAACTGGAAGAGAGCGAAGGAAGGGAGGAGTGGTAGTGAACGAAAAAACGACTGGAAGGGTGGCGCGTGCAGCATTCAACGCAAAATGGGGCTGCTTTGAATAGCGGGCACTTACTTAGGCAAATGTCTGCTATTCGGATTAAGTATTTGTTCTAAAAGCTAAAGGGAACCTGGAAAACCGATGGAGGCCAAAGACGGAGATCCAGGACACGGGAATCGTGAAATCCTCTTCCATTGCTGTAAATTGAAAATTCACGAATTTATTTCTTCTTGCTGCTGAAATGGAAGCATAAGCATTAAGATTATGCGCCATTTTGATCATCGTCAAACGTTCATTCAAACATTTATGATTAATATCGACAATATTAAATGCACTATTTGGAGTTTGGATATGGAACTTGATATTCGGATTTATAGAATGTGATAAAATAATTCATTAAATAAAACGAGTTTGCGTGCGCGCGCGTATGTGTGAGAGAGAGAGAGAGAGAGAGAGAAAGAGAGAAATATCGTGAAATATCATTTTAAGCTGCTTTATTTAGTTTCTTTTGTAGAAGATTCTATCAAAGGGATTTTCTATGTAGACTGCAAGGAAAAACCAAACAATTCTACAAAAAGAAAATGAAAAATATTATAAGCTTTCCTGTCTTGTTAACAATTTTCTGCAGTCATCTCGCTGAAACATTATGTTTATAGAAACAGAGTTGTTTGTTCAAACGTATTAAGAGAGTTTCAGGCACACAATGGTGAGTGGCGATGAGAGGGGAGGTCAAGATAAAGCCCTCTTTGTAGCTCTCTGTTATCGAACAGCGTTACGCGCCATTGCGAAATTACTGTCTGCTTTCAACGAGATTAAGAATAAAGATTCAGTAGTGCTGCTAGCCTACTATGCGGAGACTGGTGGAAAAAGATGAGAGAAAAACAGGAAGAGAAGAAAAGAGAGAAGGATGAAGAGAAGACATTTTTAAGAATCCAAAAGAACATGATCGTAGTTATGATCGCAAATTTTATCTGGCAATACGCAGTGAAAAGATGACGAGCATTCTTATCATTATCTTTAATTACTCCTGAGAAAAGATTATCGAACGTATATTGCCAATTTGAATTCGTCGCATTGTGACTTGTATATTCATCGCACGATTACCCATATGAAAGGCGCTATATAAAAATATATAGCGCTCCCGTCGTCGAAGTGGCTGTTAACAAACTGTGGTTTCAGTAAGAGAACGAAAGACGGAGAAAGAGATGTTCTAGACTATTGATGATTTTTGAAGTGAGAAGGGTTCATGAAAAATACACACGACAGGTGCGATATGTACTTTTCTCCCTTCCACCTTGCATTTAAAATGGTATCGAAAAATACTCCGACCTCTTGGCGATATACGAGTACATATTCGATACAGGTACCACGCAACCCTCGTAGTCACCGTTCTTTGACTTTATTGGATCATCCGTCGTTTCCAATTTGATTGCAGGAAATCCGATCGTTCTGTGTGCTAGCTCTGTAAAAGACGAAGATTCTTTGCCATGTACGTACTTACTCTCTTTCTCACATGCATATACACGCGTACACACAAACATCACACGTATACATGCCCGGATATACGTAGGTATGTTCGTGCGTAGTATCTAAGCGGAGACAATATCAACTTCATCCGATAGCCTTCGTTCGCAGAAACCTTTAAGGAAGCCTCTGATTCTCCAGCAGCCTTATTTCTTTTTTTATTTATTTTCTCCTTCTACCTCCCCCTCCCCCCCTTCCCTCTTTCTCTCTCTCTCTCTCTCTCTCTCTCTCTCTCTCTCTCTCGCGCGCGCGCGCGTGCTCGCACGCATTTTCTCTTTTCATTCCATGAGTCCGGCAAAGACGTGTTCTTTAACAGTAAAGGGAGCAGGACGAAGACCAAGAGCGTTCTTGTTGAGCTCCAAACTTTCTCGTCACATTGCCAATGAGGATTCTCCGGAAAGATTGTTTGGCTTCTCTAAGAAACTCGATAGATCGAGAAGTGAGGCAGACACTCGAATTCAGAAAGTATTTCGTCGATGTCAAAGGGCGTCTACTTTTCTTTGTCCAAATGCATTTCAGTCTGTTTTTTCGCTTTTAAAGTTTCGAAACGATAAATTACATTTAATGTTAAAGAACATTTTTTTTCTTTCATTAGTCAAAAAGTGCAATAAGGATTAGAGAGAAAATGAGAGAAAGATATCACGCGATCCTAGAACACACTTGTCTTTCTCGAAGATGTTCCCTTTTCGACCATTACACGTGGCAACTTATTTTGTAGTTTAAATTTGTCATATGCTTGTAATAATTTTTTTTTTTTTATTTTCCATCTCAGATCGATAGTACTCTTCGTTTGCGAATAGAATCGGTAAATTGTGTCCAGATAGATATTCGCAATGACTATCAAGCGGACGAACATAACTCGTCTAAAGTGGCTTTTACTGCTTTAGATTGGGGGACACGAGCATACCGAATGAAGGAATCTGTAAGGACTTTATGAGGTTTCGATAGCTCTTCCACTTTTCCTATCCCCTTTGTAGGACCTCGGCCGAACTCCCGTCACAACTCTCAACTCCATAATCTAAAAGCGCTGACAAACCGCGAAACTTTTCCCACTGTGAACAAACACGTGAATAAATCGACGCTAGACGCCTCCGGCTTCTGAGTTTATATTCAAAGTTTCGCAGAATACCTACTGTCCTCACCTCCCGCTTTCTTGGCCTTCCATTTCTCTTCTATTTCTAATATCGCTTCTTCCTAGTACGAAATCCGCCTAAGTAAATCAACGAATGCATCTGTGCGGAATTTGTCAACCAATGTGCTAAAGCTATAACAAGACCTTAAAGAACACGGGTAAATTAAAGAAAAGAAAAAAAAAGGACAATTTAAATAAAATTATATCCAGACCGATATATACGTACAATACACTAACGTAGTGGTTCCCGAACGGTCGACGAGAAGGCACGTCGTCGCGGGAATTGCCATTGTAATTAAATTACAAACGGTCGCGGCCTGCGGTCGGAAATAATTTGGCTCGGCAGCTTTCTGTTACAATTCGCCATAGTTTCCGCGGAGGTCGGTCGGCCGCACTTCCCGAAACCACTTCTACTCTCCACCTCTGATTTCTCCTCTTCTTCTTTGCGTTATCGGAAGCGCTAGAGAGTATAACGTTCGAGGCATGGAAATAAAAGGGTGGGCTTGGAGAGTGAAAAGCATGCTATGTGAAACACTCTTACCCTTTCTGGTTAGGACATATAATAATACGGTCAATTTTGAATCGAGTTTGGTTGTCCGATGCCATTGTATGCTCTCTATCTCTCTCTTTCTCTTTCGATAGTAGTTTCATTGCGAGCCCTTCGCCAGCCTCACCACCTCCACCAGTTTCCTCCTACAACCCTCAGCGGCTGCTATACAGTAGTCGTAACCCCGTATCTAGAGGACCGGCTGCCGGTTTTGCGAGGCTCGCTTAACCGCCAACAATTTGAGCCTCTGAATAATTCCTGGCACTCCAATCTAACTGCGAACAAATTAGACCGAATTAACCGAGGTTTGCTACGTGCTCGCTCCCTCGAACTACTCCCTCCTCATTTCTCCTGCTAGCTCTCTCTCTCTCTCTCTCTCTCTCTCTCTCTCTCTCTCTCTCTTTCTTTCTCTTTCTCTCTTGTTGTAACGGACAACCCTCACCTCTTCAAACCCTGCAGACTCGCGCTCCACCAACCTTCGGTTTGGTACCTGCAAAATCATTTTCGGTACAGCGTATGGGTCTGCATACGCGTTTGCAGAATAGCGTGAATGTTGAACTCGATGTTACAAGCAGTTTAAACAATGTCGGTACAGAAGCATGCTAACAATTTCGTGATGATTTGTCCGTCGAGCGATGCGTGAGCGCTGATTTTATTGCAAGAAAGAGTAGTTTATAAGCGCGATTCCACAGTCCTTAGATTTCCTGTAATCATTCTTCAATATATATCTATGTATTTCTAGCTTATCATTAGTCTAGTATAAATGTGGAAAAGTTGTCATAACGTTAAGTAGATTGATGCCTTAAATTGTGATTTGTTCAAATGAGATTTTTGCTGCTAAAAATTTAGTTATTTGAAGGACACATACGTCTCATCCATTTTGAAATGACATTTAAGCAGACACGAAATACGTTCTCGCAAGACGTTCCTCTCGTCGCACTTGCATCGGTGTTCTTCTAAGACGCAAGGGGATTTACCCTTCTCTTTTTCGTTCCTTCCAGCCTTGCTTTCTTTTCTATATTCCTTCTTGCATTCTCGCGCACCTTCGGTACGAGTTTCAACAGAGGTCGAGGTCGGTGATATATCATCTTCTCGGGACGACATAGATTCACGGCGTATGCATAATATTTGTCGAGCTGGCGGGAAAATTAGAAGTACCATAAGCCGCTTTTCTTATCAGAACCCCCGTACTTTAGTGCCGTTGGTTTGGAGGATGAAATGTTTGGTAGGAAGAAAATGGTGGGGAGTGAACTCCCTTTTGAAATCACACCGTTTTCAAGATAAAACAAATAGCGCGTTGTATCGAATAATAATCTCATCCAGTTTGCATTATACCTGTAGACTTAAGAGTGTATTCTTGATTTGTGGATAAAGGGAACGGAAAAGATAACGAGGTATAATTACCACGCAAAAGAAATGTAAGGCAAGTCTTGAATATATATATATATATATATATATATATATATATATATATATATATATGTGTGCGCACATATATGAAGAAATTTCTTGAATATTTCGTTCAAATATAAAACGAACACACGTTTTTTCTGCTTGGATAAAGCAAGAAGTTACCTCATTACGTTTGCCAATTTATTTTACAAGAAGGAAACTCGTTCAAGTTCAGCGATGCACTAACAATAAGCGAAGCTAAAACATTCTGTCGTTCGCGTGTGTTTATCCACTTGACATTATAATTTCTAACTGCGGCTGTTGTAATTTTTCTTTTCGTAGTGCCTTGTTTTTTCATTAAATCTGTAAAAGCCATTCATTAAAAGGATTTTCCGTACACGTACATTACCATGTCTTCTCGTTGCTATGTCTTTTAGAAGACGAAGAAAGTAGCGAGAAGATGAAGGAAGTTAAAATCACGTTGACGATACGTAACACAAATTCGATGGTATTACAATGGCATTAACGTTGTACGCTGTGTACGCGCGGACTACGAATTGAGTAATCGAATAATAATAAATTTGCATTTGCGTTGTTGCGGGCAAAAGCTGACGCCGCAATGCATGTAGACAGTTGCCAACGTGCGCGGCTATCCGACGATTCGCAAACCCTCTTCTACGGTACAATCCCAACCCCCTCTACTCTCTATCATCATCCTGTGGCTACGTCGTTTCATAATTGCACCGGCAAATCGTTTCTGTACAACGATCGATTTTACCATCCGAGCGACGAATTGTAACGCCTTCTGATCGATTCCAGAATTGGAATGAATTGTCGGAATCGTTCTTATTCTAATATATGTAAAGACTACTGCAAGAGTTGTTTAAATGTTACGCCAAATGACAAGATAATCGTAAAGTTGAAGACTTTGATTATCAACTTTGATCTTTGACTTTAATGGCATCATGACATTTTGAGCGACTTATAATCGTCTTGCTTTTATTTCGTTTCTATTTTTCTATTTGCCGGGCAGAAAGTCCCACGTGTATTATGTTTATTATGTTTTCTATCTTGCACGAAAATTATTACGAGACATTCAAGATCGAATTTAATGCTATCTTTTTTGCGATATATTCACGAGACCACGCAAAGCTTCCGTTTTGTTGTGCCCATCACAGTGTAATGAATTTTACGTGTGTATATTCGTCCCGACGTTTCTCCGCTTGATGATAATAAATTTCCAAGTACAGTTATAAAGCTGCATGCTCTTGTTTCTAAGGGAAGGATGGAAAAATAAAAAAGAGATGAAGAAGGGAAGGGAAAGAGAGAACTTGATGCATTCGCGTTCGCGTGCACGGGGTGATACACAATAACATTTTCGCGGCACACAGTTGGCGACCCTCATTTCTCCCGCGGGCTAGCAGTCCAATTTCACACTGTTGTAAATACGCTTCTCTTATTTTTGACATCGTCTTCAATTCTTCTTACTTTGTCGCCCTGCCAACCAAGTTCCTTCTACTCCGCCTACAGCGAGGCTCGACTGCCGTCCACCGGGATGACTTCATTTATAATCATTTCCCGGGGCTATATCACCCAGCTTCCTCCTTCTTGCCGCATTCCTTACCTCATTCCTCTTTTTTAGGAAGGTCGTCGGAGGTCGAGCTTTCTGGACGGCGTTTTGCACTGTTTTCTACCATTAAAAGCAGAGCAGAGCGTGGCGCGATCCTTTGAATTTCTTTTTAAAATGCTCTATCTGTTTCTTTTCAATTTCGTATTTAGTAAAAGTTATAAATAATACGATAGCATGCGCTCGTGTATTTTGCAGTATTAGTGGATATACCCGTGATATTCATTAATTATATACGATCGATAAAAATTATGAGAATAATAGAAGGAGTAACGTATAGAAGAAAAAAACGAGCCTGTGTTCATGCGCTATGATCGAGATCGATCGTTGCCTCTTACATAATCAGAGTGAATTAAGTCTTTGAAACGTGAATAGGTGATTAGAAAATTGCAAATACTATCTCTCTGCCTGCAATTTCTCTTGCGAGGATATAAATCTACCAGGGCAATTGACATTCCTAAAAAGACAAAGGACTAGAAATAATGTAAAAGAGAGAAAAATGCTTGAGCATATCGTCGACGCAGATGGGCAAAGTCACTCTCTCTCTCTCTCTCTCTCCTTTTTCCTCTCGTCTCGTTTTATATCCCTTTTTCTCACTCCCTCCTCCTCCTTTAAATAACGATCGAATCGTAATAAAGCCGAAGTTTTATCATTACCGTTATTTTCATCCTGTGCAATTTTACGGTAAAACCTCAAACGCATCTATTCCGCTCGTGATCGAACTCGATGTAATGGAAAGAAGAACAGTAACAATAAAAAAAGGAGAAAAAAAGAAAAGCGAACGCGGGAGAGAGACAGTAATGAATAAAGAGAGCAGTTCGGAAAAGGGAATCTCATCTTTCCGGCAATTCAATGCGGAAGTTTTCAATGAAGTTCTCGTCAGTACACTTGGCATCGAGTAGGCCAGTTAATTATTACCTCATGATAAACGAAATGTAATATTGCGAATCAGATTTATAAGGAAATAGGTCAGCCTCTATCACGACTGTACTTGCTTTCTTTCTTGCTCGTTTTCTGCCTCACCCTTACGTTCCCGGTCGGTCTTTTCCCGTTGCTTTTATCGCAAGCAAGCATAGAGGCGAAAGGAGAAAGGGGGAGAGGGGAATCAGCGAGAGACGAAGCTTTTGTATGAACATTGAAAGCAACGATTGCTCTTTGAAGCTGTTACCGTCGAGCGAGAAGTATTAATACCGATTCACATGGAGTTTCTCGGAAAATTCTCCTGTCGCGCTTGCCTTTTGGTTGAAACACTTTACGCTCTCTAAAGCGACCCTTCAACCTTGCGTGCGTCGCGAAACAGATATTTCTATGGAAACTATTAGTATAAAAGAGTTGCTCGTGCGCGATACGCGCAAGATTTGTTATACTTTAAACTTTCGAAAAAGTCTTTGAAATCGAAATACATGGCTGAACTTTTTTTCATGGCTTCTTCGCGTTTTTCGCATATAGAATAACTTCAAACATTTCATTTGTTAATTTCGGCACGAATTACAATATATACTATTAACGATTTTAAAAGTGCACAGTTTACAGATCAAATATTCGTTGGTTTATAAATACCAAGACCACCGTAGATATCGATATGTGCGAAGCAGAAATCCAATTACGCAGAACGGGCAAACACAGGATGCAAACACTCCATCGCTCGGTTGCTTGTAAAAACTACATCCAAATATTGGCGCGCGCGGCTCCGCCGGATGCACCGCCATCTTCTTTCCGGTGCGCGAACCAGCTCTATTGTTGGCATTGATCCTAAGTAAATCTACGAAGCTAACCCCGGTTTTTCATTACAACGAATTGCGGCTCGCATCGAATGGAGTTTATCACAATCGATCTAACAGAATTATTCTTTTCGATAAGACTTGTATTTCTTACTCTTGTACGATTAGAATTGCTGCTTTCCGCAGGGCGATTAAATGATCTATCTAAAAAGAAGTAAGGTATATGAAAATGATTTTTTTTATATTTTTTTCTCCTTTTCCATTTCAAGTAAATTATTTGACCGATCGATCAAAAACGTCCTATATTTATCGAGCGCTGCCAAATTAGTACGAATCGAACGTTTTTCTTTATGTAAATATCGGACGAAGTGTTTTTTATTTTATTTTATTTATTTTTTTGTTTTATTTTTTAATATTTGACGAATTGAATTCGTTTATACTTTCTCTTAAAAATAATGTAGTTATTAGCGCGATTAATTATGTTTAAAATGAACGAAACAACTTTGTCAAAGTTTTAGACTAACAAGCGAGCAGGAGTGCAGGCAAACGGTTAAACGTTGTAGCTTCGTGCGAATAACTGATCGTCGAACAGATAGAATTTAATAGGAATGTAAATGCAAATGTGTGTAATACGCATTGTCACCATTGTCAAATGTGTATTACAAAATCGATCGACGTAATTGAAATGGATATCCTTCGTGATTTATAGCTTCCAACGATCTGATGTAGATAAATATTTCGTAAATGGAAAGTTTTAATTTTGTGATCCGTATTAAATCTCGTCAGTCGATTTGACCGGTTCTCGCAATGTTCACTTTTAATGAATAGAATAAAATGATCGAGTGAACAATTAATATACGAGTTAAAAAACGAAATAATTCAATACGTTTGTGATAAAGGGTATCAGAGCATCATAGCATTATTATCGAAAATATTTCTGATGAATTTGTTATCATCAAATATTTGTTATAGCAATTTTTCGAAATTTCGATAATATCGATATCACGAGAAAGTCGCTTCTCGACTTGGAGAACGATAACACAGGCTCGCATTATATCCTGTTGGCCGAGCAGGAGGCGTCGGGGTTTTAGCTAAGAACGTGATTGATAATTGATTTTCAGGATTCATCGTCGAACTCACTTATTATCCTTATGCCTTTTGTCCGATAGTCGATCGAACTCTAGTATTTACTATTAAATTACAATAGGGACAATTATAAATTATCCAATTGTTGCTTGAATTTGGTTTCTATCGAAACATCAATGACATAACTTTTTCAAGAAAAAAAAAAAAAGATGGATATTCTAAGTAAGGAAATTACGATATTCCGTGAAAAAAAAAAAAAAAAAAAGAAAAAAGATATTAATCGAACAGCTTGTACCTATTTTACAAGGTAATGCCATAATATTATGTAAGGTGATGGCACACAGCATTCAAATGCTACGGACGATTGTGGCGTCACGGGCGTTGGTAACACTGCGGTATGCAGTTGATTATAGAAGCTATATGAAGGGGCTCGACGTGGCCTAGCATCTTGAGTACCCTATCCGTGCTCCAGCCCCTTATCCTCGGAACCATAGAGAGCACTATACAGGACGCTATAGTTAATCCGTATGGACGTTCACAGAGGAGCTCGAAGATTCATTTAAGGACGCTCGATATTGCTCGGCTTTCTCGATCTCAGGAATCTAGCCTTTTGCACCATAGCCTACGAACTCGCTTCATCCTCAACGCTCGCTTTTTACTTTACGATAGTTAGTAAGATAGCTAGGAGATATTCGTCTTCTCGGATAGAATTTCTTCAATCTTAAAAGACGAATAAAATAGTGACGTATTCTTTCAAAAACAAACAGAGCCCGATTTTGATGAACAATCCCAAAGACGTTTATTATTAATCATTTAAAGATGGTTTTATCATTTATCTTCTTCTTCTAGTAATTTAATTTGGCGTGAAGTTAAAGTTCATGAATATTATTTTGCAATATTAAACGCTTTTTTCGATTGTATTATATTACCATTTCAAAACGGGTAGCTAACATAGTTCTTTGACATCCTCTTCCGTTATCATTTCGTTGAAAAGCGTTTGTGGGTGCACAGATACACGCATATCCACGCCATGGTAAGTTTCTGTATAATACAGCGACATGATAAAAGCGATAAAGCGTCGCATCGGCTTTACTCCTTATCCTTTCGCATGCACTTACGATTTCTGAGTAAGTTCCCTTTACCACCACGCGCAGCATCCGGCTAAGTTTACACAGCCATCTAATCTGATCCCACTGAAGTCCTGGACGGATCGGCTACCTAATTCGAAGGCGATTCGAGGATCATCGCGTTGAGTCTTTGATGCTGAAAGACCAGAAAAGTTGATATCCTGTGATGCGAGTGGAAACGATCTTTCTCTCTCTCTCTCTCTCTCTCTCTCTCTTTCTCTCCCCACGCGAATGGTACAAGATTTATCCGTTAAATCGGATTTAAGTGTGGGCGTATCCAGGAGACCAACAGATGATGCCATGCTTGAATAGATACTGCGATCGTAGAACACGATGAAAGTATCAAGCTGGTGAGATACGATTTTCGATTTGAAGCGGAACTTTGTTCTGTCCAAGAAGCTTAGAATCGGAACGCGTATTCAAGTCAACGAATTTTCTTAATTGACATAATGTTCCAAGTTTCGTTCAACAAGAGGAAAAAGAAAGATGATAAAGTCGGACTATCCGAGTCGATTCTATTACTGCTGCTAATATAAAACAAAAGACTAAGAGGGAGAAAGATCAAGGAACAGAATGACGGAATGGGTGATGTTGGAAGAGAGACGCAGGAAGAAAATGGGTAGCAGAGGTTCTTGAAATCGGGTTAAGTTGCTTCAAGTGGTAGTAATAACACTGTCATACCTTCAATATGTTTACATGCCTAGTACAAAGTGAATTAAGGTACAGTCTTTCTTTTGATAAAATTATTTGAAGCTGACGTGATATTATTTCCAACTATAGTCGATATGTGATCTACAGAGACGAACTAAGAAATGTTTATTAAAATATCCCTCGACTTGAGAAACATACGAATTATAATATTTTGATTTTTAAGGATAAATCTAAAATAAAGATGGACTAGCAAGTTGACCACATTTGCAATTTCTTTCTAATTGTATTTCGAATATTTCGAATCGCGAATAAACAAATACATGAAATAGGATAATTTCGAAGCGAAAAAAAATCAAATTACTTGCAATACGATCAGTTAAAAATCGAGATCGGAAGATGGAACGATCTCTACGGGGAATAATCTTGACAAATACGTGGAAAATGACGTCCAAGGAAAAGAAAGAATCTGAAAGAAATGCGAGATAGTCGTGCGGATGAAGTAGGAACATAGTACATCGGTTAAAGTTTTAAGCTTTAAAATGTGGCCTGGATAAGAGCTACCAACCAAGTCCACATCTTTTGATTCGAACTTCGAGAAAAGTCGCGTTTCCGGCAAGACGTACATTGATTCTATCTCACTGTCTCTCTTCTTTCAAAGTGTCTAGTCTTCGTCCTATTGTGCAGCTTTTATTCTCTCTCTCTCTCTCTCTCTCTCTCCCTCTTTTTCTTTTTTGGTCTCTTTTACGGAAGACTCCTTTCTAACCTTCACTTGCTTCCTACGAAAAGGCAGGACTGAGAACGAATGCCCTGCCTCTCGCAGAAGTTCTTCCATTAGCGATAACAATGAAAGATGATCATCGGACCTCTCTCTGATCACTTTCTACAAACATATGCACGCACGACAGCAATAAATTGCCTTCTCCTTAAAATATCCTTTTTGATTTACATCGTTTTAATTTGCGCTTATTTTCACGATTTATTTTTTAGCTCCATGTGCTATATTCACATTAATAATTTATTAAAATATTGTTTTATAAAAATCCTGTTATAAACCTGCGTGTAGTAATTTTTCATAAACCTGCTTTTTGAATTCTTACTTACTAGGACAATCTCTTTGTCTGTCCTTTATTCTTTCTTCTTTTCCGTAAGTCCTACTTATGGTATATATTAACGATAAAGATTTATTTCTGTTTGGAAAAAGACACACGAACTGTGACAAAGTATTTATATCTTACAATACTTATTCGGTGTTATCACGACGTAGAAAACTTCTTTCCTCGAATTTTCTCCTACCATTTACATATAAAGAATAACAGAAATAAATAGACGTAAGCGGAAAAAAAACGAATTTCGCTCCGGTAATCCGAACCGGAAAGCTTGTCCATTAACAGCTTTGCTAATGGATGGGTACTCTCAGTAGCAAGTAATGCAAGAAAAAAAGTCAGTGGACGTAAGCGACGTGTTGTAAAAATGCGAGTGATAATTATCACTGCGGTTCTTCTTCTTGTCTCTCATTTTTTTTCTCCCTTCCTTCATCTCCCCTCCATTTGCTGATATTTTTTCTGTCGCAGATAATTTCCTGATATTCGTCCGTTTTTTATTTGATGTCGCATACGGTGTTTTTGAATTTTTCTCGCAGTAGGATACACTTTGCTCGAGAATGTTCTCGAATACGCAATTAGTTAATGGTCGATAAAACCAGCTGCAAAAGACCGTGGAGAACAGACAAAGAGGTAAAAGAGAAAACGAATCCGTCTCGCCTACCTTCTGCGATTCGTTTTCACTCGATTGTTTGTACGTTCTGTACCTCCTCCACCTCTTTCGTTTCCTCCCTCTCTTCTCTACTCTTTCGTTCGCTTCTCTCTCTCTCTCTCTCCCTCTCTCTCTCCTTCTCTCTCTCTCTCTCTCTCTCTCTCTCTCTCTCTCTCTCTCTCGGCTGTGCCTTTTCATCGGTCCGTCGAATTGTACGTCGTCGAACGGAATTTCCGGCAAGAGAACCTACCGAAGAGAGGGTCGAAACGGAACGAGAGAGAAGGAGGTGGGAACAGAGGAACTTCATACATGATTTCCCTCGAGTCCCTGAAGTGAAGCATTTCTGGCAATGCGCGCACGTACCAGGAAGGGAGGGGGGAGAGAGAGAAAGAGAAAGGAAGAAAAAGAGAGATGCATGGCCATCGGCCTGCCGCCACACGCGGTATCTCGCTGACAGAGTTGCCCGATCATGCGTACATTACGAGATTTGCGCGCAAAAAAGGAACCAAGGATGGAAAAGGAAGAATGCCGTGTAACGGATCCTGCAGAGAATATTTAAGGGGTGGACCCGTGAGTGGAAGAGTGGGATAAACGGAAGGAATGGTCGAAGTTATGCCTTTGCTAGCTATGTGGTTATAGAGAAAATAGATATTTTAAAAAACCTAACAATTTTCTATCTCGTTAAAACGTATGTGGAAAATCCATTTATATCGAAAGAATGAGAATCACGATGATGACTTTTTGCATTTTGATATGAAATTTTAGTACAGAGTATAGTAATATAGTACAGAGTAAATATGTCGATATTTAAGTGTATATTGATAAAAAGATACACACTAAAAAGTTATCTAAGATATAGGTCATCACAATATTATTGGATTTCTAACCTATTAACTTCAGACCTCGTTAACATTTATGCTAATTAAGACATTATATAATTATAGCTTGTGCTTGGTAGACGAAAATGTTCTTTTAAGGAACTGCCTTAAGAAGACCGAAAGGAAATAACGAAATACTAAGATTTATAGACTCACACGACCTTCTCCTTCAACGATCCGACCACGACTGATTCATTCGTCAAAGAAATAAGCGTAGCAAAGTAAGACGAAAACAAAGCCATCACGTTGCGACATAACGATCTACGATAGATGTTTGTATACATTGTTCTCTCCAAGAAATATTCTTATGTCATAATTTGTACGTCGTAAATAAAAGGTTAGTATTGGTATACATATGTATACCAATCTAGTGTGAGTGGCATTTCGATTTTACAATACAATGTTACCTCGTAGTTCATAAAAGTCCTTTCTTTATAATTATACGATTGCCGAGAAATTACTTTTTATTTTTCGCGGATTTTCTATTCTTTTCTTTTCCCGTCCCTTCTGTCTCTAACTTATCGCACAGCAAGAACTTTTAGATACAACGTACGATAAAACGTACTTACATAGTATATCCGGGGTATATGGAGACGATGGACAAGAAGATTAAGCACGCTCGGGTGCGTGGCTACGGATTTAATGGAATCGATGGTAAAAAATTTAATAACGACACTAATTGGCAAGAGGGCATTGGCTATGTCCAGAGACTGCGAGCTAGCGCACCGCCTCGTCGATTGGGTCACAAAGCTTTCCCGTCTCTCTTTTCTCCTAGTTTCTTCTCGTTTCTTTGTGTCTAACGTGTGTACACCGATAAAAAACATCCCTTATTAAAAACGTTACGCGCGTTCAAGTGTATGTTTTCATTCGTGCGTCCGTGACATATTCTTGTTTTGCCTTTGACTCTATTTAATTGATCTATGAATAAAATAGTTTTCATTTTGATATATTTCGTACGCACATCATTCGTAAAATCGAAGTTACAGATTTGAGGGAAAGAATCTTGCATGGTTTAAGCATACCATCTGATAAAAAGCAGCACGATTGTTCCATACATTCGGTTGATGATCGTCGTTAGAATTAAATGTTTTATTTTTCATTCGATTCGATCGTGAATGAGGAAAAATAATACAATGAGCCGCAAAATGAAATTTTGCTCTTTATGCTCTTTCTTCTTCTTCATCGACTTTAATTAATTTGATATAATTGGCAAATCTTTAGGGGTCGCGCAGACTATGCAACGAACAAATTATTGCATCATAAATTTCAGACTGATTTCTTTCGAATCCATGTTTCGTATATCCATTCTTCTCTCTCTCTCTCTCTCTCTCTCTCTCTCTCTCTCTCTCTCTCTCTCTCTCTCTCTCTCTCTCTCTTACTGATAAACATGTACCCGTTGAGGAAACGTATACATGCAAAACGTACATAGTACGTGGTAGCCCGATACCACCCCTCGCGAATATGTATGGATGGCATGTCGGTAAACGGGCGACCGGAACGATTAGATGTTCGATCTGTATCAATATTTACTCCGCTTCGCTGCGGCGCGTCTTGCGAAATGGAAGCCAGACTTCCTTCATCTCGACGTGTTTGCTCGTGCCGTGAAGCAGATACGCAGGATTCCCAAGGGAGGACGTGCTAGTAGTCCTACGGACAGGCTTACCTTTCGAGTTACGAACCAACATACAACCAAACAAGTTCCTCTACCTTACTTCTTCAAGAACTTATTTCCTTCTTTTTTGATAAAAAAAAAAAAAAAAAGAACTATCCTTCTTTCTGGTCCTATTACGATCGATTTCACATTGAAATTAAAAAAAAAGAAGATTTGTTATCATTGGTTATTTCAAACATCTATTTTCTTAAAAATTTGATGGGGATGTTACTCGTAAACGTTATCCCACGCTGACACAATTAATGTTCATTTTCGTGCGGTGATCTTGATACCCCGGAAAATAATAAGGAGTTTTCCAACATCCTAGAATTCATCGATCATTTTCTCTTCGTCCAATAATCTCCAGTTATGTTTTATTGGTTCGCTTTTCTGGTGCAGACGAAGAATTCTGCTTTACGTGTATGTACATCGATGATGAACGATGTTGTGAACTCTGTTCTCACTAGGCGATAGCTTCATTAATCAATTTACGCAAGAAGACGATTCGTATTTTCATTTCTTGAGATTTTGTTTTCTTTTTTTTTTTTTTTTCTTCTTTTTTCTATAGGGTTGACAGTATTGCAACGAAGTTGTCGCCGTTTCGTCATTTATGCTGAAAATAAACCAAAACGCGAATATGAGGCAAGTAAAGAGAAGGCAGGTAAAAAAATGTGCCCGTCGACAAGTCTAAAAGGGCTACTGGCTCGTAGCTCGTACGCCACCTCCTTCATAGCTCAGCTAGGTCCGCGCGGCCACGCCGGGCAATTTTTCAATGGCTCCGGCCGAGCTTGAATTCTCGTTAATTTTTACTTTCTCTCGCCATCCGCCATGGGGGTCTGCCATTGTTCGCACGGCTTAGTTCTGAGCCCCTACAACGATAACAGAGAAAATGCAACGGACCGCGCGAGAGGGTATACCTACCTACCTACTACCTACCTACAGCCAACAGGGCGAGGCTGTCGATGGCAACACTCTCCAATAAAGTGAATCCCTCTACGCTTGGAACAACCCTACTGCTGTTCCTCCACCTCTTCCTCTACTTCCTCTCAATGGCAGTCCTAGCTTCGATGGTGGTACTTGCTAGTAGTGGACGTTGATACTGCCAGCATTGCCTCTCTGTCGTTCTCTCTTTCCGATTTCGTTCTATCCAGCCAACTACTAGTGACAATAACGAAATTTTCTCTAGTGTACGTAAAAAATGGTAGGAAGGAAGAAGGAAAAAGTTTTGTGAAGCCCGCATGACAAGGATATGAGAACTGAGCAACTTCTTTCGTACATACGAGCGTTCTTGTTTCTAGAGTAAACATAGAGACATCTCGGAAAAGATGCTTTTGGATTAATTAGATATTAAACCTGAGGAAAGTCTGAAAAATATTTTCTTACATCCTATACTTTGTTTGTATCACTTATGAAAAGTACGCGTAAGTAAGGACAGTCGATTTGTTCTTGAGTAAAGTACGAAAGTTTAATGAGTTACTCATTGACTGCCATGCTTTCGCAAGGATAATAGAAAGAAGTGGTAGAGAGAGAGAGAGAGAGAGGGAGAGAGAGAGAGAGAGAGGCGGGAGAGAGACGGGAGAAATGAAAGGGAGAGAAAATAGCAGAGAAATGTGCGAAGAGATAATGTACCGCTAGTGTGTATGTTAGGGAAGTATGCTAGCAAGAGGCGAGAGTAATGGAGGGGGAAGAAGTACGAAAGAGTAATTAGTCGTTACCATATTCGTTGGAATAACGAGACGAACTGATGTGGAGGAGTGTTTGAGTGAACTTCACAAGTCACAGAAATTACAGCGTTAATTACAAGATTCGCTGCATCTTCACTAATAGCAACGATTCCATCTTATTAATTCGGATATAATGTCCGCATGGATGAGCATCGTATGAACTCATGATACTGAGAATAAACTCTAGAAGCATAAAGAAATAGATGTTAGAAGTAGCTAGTTGATACTTAGCGAAACAAATCTAATGATAATTATGTATTCCTACCTATATTATCTGAGAGAATATAGGATAGATAATTACATAGTAAATTTTATTAATTAGATGATACTTTTGATTCGTGGATTTTATAAAAAGCGAGTTGCATCAAAGAGTTGTATCAAATCGTCATAATAAGACGCAGCTGTTTCAGTCTAAAGCAGTCGTATAGTGACTTTAATTTTGTTACAGCCTAAAGAGACTCGATTGTTTTATGTTGAGGTGCTTATCAGACTAGCGCCACCAGCTAATTGGGTTAGAGCCTCTCTTTCTTCCTATTATTCGTGGACGAAATTCGAACGACATGTCTTCTGTGGATAAGAGGAGTCGAGACGGTTGGGTGCTGAGAGGGATTGAAAGAAAAGTAGGGTGAGGGGAAAGCAATGTTATCGGATTCCGTGCGTGCCGTATGCAGAGGCATTGATTGCTGGTGCTGACCGCACAATCACACCCCCCCCTCTCTCTCTCTCTCTCTCTCTCTCTCTCTCTCTCTCTCTCTCTCTCTCTCTCTTCTACAGCAACCCCTCTCGTAGCTTGACAGCGATCGACAGATTCCCATGTCGAGACCAGATCTCACTGCACGTTTTGTTGCTCTCGTCTGTTTTCGCTTGACTTTTTTAATGCGACAGCACGACAACCACCCCTTTTGTGAGTCTATTATAATCATGCTTTAAAAGATGAAGGATCCGCACCAATATACATATAAAGAAAAACTGATTAATGGAAAACTCTATCTTCCTTTCCATGGAAATCATCTCATATTTCAATCTTCGTGCTTTTCTTTATGTAGTCGTGTATAATAAGTTCAAAATAAGGAAGATTAGGTTTCTGGCGACGTATAGAAAATTACCGATTTGATGTTATTTTCGAACATAATAGCTTTCGCAATAACGAGAATGTTGTACTTTTGTAAAGAGTGATGGTTATTAGTTAAAAAGTTATTTAAAATCGAGCATACTATATCTTTTAATGTGAAATCTAAAACAATTTTTTGAAAGTAATAATTATTTCTTAGGTTCTCACGAAGTAGGTAGAAACACACGTATCTTTCATTGTAGATATTTTATTGTAAAATAACAAGATGTATATGCTTTGCAATAAAAAAAGAAAAAAGTGACAAAATAAATACGCGTATCGATAACTGCATGTACTTGAAAAAGTCAGAAATCGGCCCAATATTTTCGTTTCTTTTTGGCATTGACCTCGAGGCTAGAATAAAAAATCGGAAAAGCCAGGTAGAGGGAATGGATGGAGGATGTATATATGCAGTCAGAGGAGGGAGGACGTTAACCAATATTCTGGCTTTCGGCACCGCTAGGATTTAAAGGCTGGTTTGGCTGCGCGTATGGAAATTTATGAGACTATTTCGCATGTAAGCACTAACCAGGTGTGGCTACGCATAAATTTTGCATCCTTGCACGTATATTTCAAGACCCTTTGCTCCTCTTCTCTTCCTGTGCTACTCTTCCCTTAGTAGGGTAGGTGTGAGCTAACTTAGCAGAAGTTACCTGCCTGGTATCTCATTCTCCCTCCTCGTTTCCTACCATCTTCCTTTTCCACCGTGCCTTTTCTCCCTTCTTCCGTCTCTCTCTCTCTCTCCCTCTCTCTCTCTCTCTCTCTCTCTCTGTACGTCTTATATACGTTACAGTTAACCCTCTCTCTCTTATTCTTCGCTAGAAGATAGTATCCCTAAATCACCCCCTCCTCAAATGCCCTGGAGCACCGAAGCTTCCTTCTAATTGCACCACGCTACGTTTAAATTACTTAAACCCCCCAGCTACTCCGCACTCCTCGTCTTGGACGGCCTCAAATTAGTTTCAGATAGGCGAAAAGAATGACGCGCGTTCGCTTGTGAGAGAACTCGGCAGAGGAACACAGAAGAATCTTGCTGGGAATGCTAATTTAAACTAGATCCCATTTACGTCGAATTCGTTTCCTTCCTTTCTTCTCTTGCCTCCCGTTATCTTCTTGCGATTTCTAGTGCGTCTAATTGTTTTTGGTTTCATTCTCCCCTTCTTCGCTTTCTTTTTTACGCATTGTGTGTTACATTTATCAGTGCATATCTGTTGTTTCCTCTAACGATTTTTCTTGAAGTATTCTACTCGTAATTCGGTAGCTTTCTAATCCGTATTGCTCCTCGGACTTATCGAATAATCTCACGTGAAGTCGCCCGGGGGCACATCCAGAGACACATCCTCATTCCGGACAAAATCAACCGCAGGGATGAAACGCACGGCTGCGACCAATCACGTTTGCAATTAAAGGCAAAGCCGCAGCCGCGGGGAGAACTCACGAAGGACGTTCAACGGAGGGAAACGTATCTCCCGTATATGCTTGTCTCTCTTGAGCGCAATGGCGACACACTCTCGAGGCGTCCTTTTAAATACGTGACCTGTAAATAATTGCATGAAGGGACAAAGCACGTGCGCAACCGGACTCGGAGCGAATAGTGTACCGTTAGCTTGTATGATAGAAGGTCTCTTACACGTGTATAAGTACACATGTAGCTATATATTCACAAAATATTCTACATATACATAAATGCATCTCAGTGTACTCATATCCTGTCTCTCTCTCTCTCTCTCTCTCTCTCTCTCTCATTCTTTCACTAGTGTTCTCTTTATCTTTTGTCTCTTTTACCAGACTAATCTTCCTCTACTTTATGTGATTAGAGATCCTTGAGAAAATCTGCACGAGAGTAGATTTCCAACAACTGCTGGCTGATACGTGCTGTCGTCGAAACGACGGAAAACGATACTGTAGCGAATATTCAACGTCGACGTTGATTAAAATATTACGTTTATGATACAACGTTTCGCTCAAGCAAAACGGGCGTCTGCTCGTCTACATCGAAGCACCTCGGAAAACGATGCTCTAAACGTTTCTATTTCATTGTTTCGCGCTTCTGTCGTAATTTGAGAGTAAAACGATATATGTACTGGAGAAGGAAATCGATATCTTTGTAATCGAATTCCGCCATTGTGTTGAATTAACTGCTGTTATTTTTTAACTACATTGCGGCGATCGAATTTGCGATTCTACGTTCCAGCGTTCACGATACGAGTTTGTACTTTCATACGAGAAAGAGAGAGAGAGAGAGAGAGAGAGAGAGAGAGAGAGAGGGAGGGAGTGGGAGTGGGAGGGGGAGGGAGGACGGAAGGGTGGGAGGGAGGTAGAGATATCGAAGCAGCCCTGTCGACGGAATCGGTTTTAATTTTCATAAAATTCAATACCCATCCATTTTGCGCTTTCACCATTTTTATGGATGCCATGCGACACATTTCATGCGCATCCGCGTGTGTACGAGATGGAAAAGTCAAAAGGGATGAGGAATACGTGAGGATGGTGAACCGCAACCTGGTCGACGAAGCTATTGTAGCCTCATAGAAATCAAAATCGATCTTTTCTCGTAATCGACTACGAGTAATGTATATGTATTTCCTATTAATGGTTTGAGTGAGACTCATGTTTTAGTGATTATTATCATGTAATTTTATATGATTATACGAAAAAATTATGAATATTTTTTCTGTACCGAATCGTCAGAAAATTCTTTTCTTAATAATGTTATATCGGATGTTATCCAAAGTCAACGTTAAATTACACAAAACTTTGAATACAAAAGTTTAAAACTTTGTAAGAGTATGGACTTTTAAAGGAGAAATGGTAAAAGGGCTACGATAAGGAGAAGCGACAAAGGAAAAAGGCAGAAAATTCTAGGGCTCTTTTACGTCTGCAGAAGGATTCCCTTCGTAGCATAACGTTTTGGTAGATTCGGATTGAAGTTCGTACGTAACTCCACTCTGTCGGTCCTCCTTCTTCTCTTCTCTCTCCCTTCTGCCATCCATAATCGTGTCTTTTGAATACGTTCTCTGTTCAGCCTCGCCATCCTTGAGTCTATCCACCAGCGGGAAAACCAATTCCTGACAGATATCCGGGTGACATCTTCCCCCTCTTTTCTTCGATATAACGCTGCAGTCAAACCTCGAACGTCGTTTCGTTCGCCGGCAAGAGTGCGGAATAACGAGGCACGTTACGCGCTTTTCACGACGTTCCGTGTACGCGTACGGCGTACGATTTGACGGGAAAAAGAGAAGAAGTAAGGGGGAAGAAGAGTTGAGAGATGCTCGGAATTTGTTTTATTTATACTACCACCTTTCCCTATCTGACATAAGCAAAAGGAAAGATTCGCGAAGAAAGAAAATGTGGGAAAGAGGGATGGCGAAGGGTGGTGGAAGATCGGCGCAGAACGATAACAGGACTATTCCCTTCTGTAGGACGCGAGGCGTCTCATTAGACGCGATTCAATGTGCCACACTCAGGCAGATTCCTGCCTTCCAGATTGTTCCATTTTCCTTCATACATATTTAAATTATTGAAATTGCTGCATTACCATATTCCATTGATTTATCGATGCCTCTCCTCAGCTTTCTCGTCGTTTCCTTCCTTCCTCTTACTTTTCTTTTTTTCTATGCCTTCTTTCTTTTTTCTTTCTTACGCTTCTTCCACTCTCTCCTTCTTGTAGTATAACTTCGTCGTCTTTATTTTCGAGTCGAACGTCACCGTTAAAAATGAAAAAGACGAATTTCAATTTAACCCTATAAATATTATATATTATGTAACTATTTCTTTTCGTTTTTCTTAATTCTGATTCTTATTGGTCCAGTGTATTTAATTGGATCCTTTGAGGTGAAATACTTAGAATCCAGGTTTAAATTGTCTAGGAATTTTTTTGTTATCACATCGTATCACAGATTTTTCTTTCGAATTGATTGAATTTTCTTTTTCATGATCTACCAATTCAAGTATTGTAAGTGGTTTAATTAAGTAATCGTCATATGTTTCAAGTTTATCAATTCGATTCACTGTTAAATGTCCATGAGATCCAAAGGCTAACGTTATTTGAATAATCCGTGAAAAGTTCGTGACGAAGTCGATACGAACAACAATAACTAGTTTAGTTGGACCAGGGCATATAAGATGAAAAAAGCCGATGATGAGACCGTGACTGCATATCTAATTATGGAACGAGATATTGTGGTACTTTAATGATATTAGTCTCTTTCGTTTTACTGATCCAAGTAATTCGAATACTTTTACAAGGCTTAACTTAAAAGAAGTTTACTACTTTACAACCTATAAAAGCATGGCTGTGAAGGTGCTCCGGTCAACCCGTTGTTAATGTTGACCGTCTGAAAAGTCTCTCTCTCTCTCTCTCTCTCTCTCTCTCTCGCACACACACATATGCACATAGATACTGAGACAAGACCGCCTTCCGCAACTAAACCCTTCAAAGTGAGAGAACAAGCTGCTACCAAGAACCGTCTACGAACATAATGGACGACCAAACAGCTTTACACCTATTTTATGAAGGCCAATATTGCATTTAGAATAGCGATAGCGCACGCTAACGCCCACACATGTCGTGCCACAGGATCGACAGGACGCACGCTACATCCCCGTAAACTCTCAAAATACTAGCTATTCGCTTGCAAGCTTTTCACAAAGAGAGAGAGAGAGAGAGAGAGAAAACTTTTATTTAGACGTTTCCATTTCAATCCCTTAGCCCATGTATATTGTATAGTAAACTGGTGATTAATTTACTCTTTTAATAATTAAAGACTATTATTAAGCGATCTTTGCGAAATAAATGTGCAAAAAAGTTGAATCATTCTGATGAGAATTGTATAAACAAATAGTCGATTTCAGTTACAAGAAAACAAAGTCTCGTAGTATAGCGAGAGTGAAGTATTTTGGAAAAAGTTCGAAAGACTCGTGCTCACCGCAGCGTTTGCAGCGTCCGTACGGTGGCATACAATTTAACTGCGTTTCCAGACGCGTCACAGGTGCCTGCTACTCCATAGCCGTTCACCGGTATAGCCTTTACTGGCAATAAAGCCAATGACGGGACTCGTGTCCATCCAGATGCGTAAATCGTGCATTTAACCGAAGCACACTCCCTCTCTCTTTCTTTCTCTCTCTCTCTCTCTCTCTCTCTCTCTCTCTCCCTCCCTCCCTCTCCCTCTCTCCGTCCCTCTATCTATCTCTCCATCTACCTATCTATCTCTCTTCTCCTCCGGCTCTGTGTATTCAATTGGTGTGGCATTCGTCGCGATTTCACCGCATTGCCTCTCGAAATTAACGGGCTCAAAGACACTGGTAGCCTAGGCCGTCGCCGCCGCCACCACCACCGCCGCCGCCGCCACCGCGCCGTGCCAATTGCAATGAAATTCACAATGAAAATCGCGCGCGCTCGATTGTCACAGACAGAACGATGTTTTTGAAAACAGACAGACACAAAATGTTCGACTATAGTATCGAAGCTTTCTCCTACCAGTAATCGAATAAAATACGTGAAATTGCGATGGAATTGGTGTAACATAAAAATTAATCGCTTAGCCGGTTACTCGTTGCTGTACGTTTGCACGGGAAGTCGGGTAGATCGTACGGAACGTAAAGTGTCTGCATTTGATATTAGAGAAACGTGGGCGATTCCGATTCCATCGTAGACCGCTCACCATTTACATGCGTATCGTCTTCTTTTACACGCGCGTTATCTCCTTCTAGGCCAGACACAGGTGTATCTTATGAGATCCTAGTAAGAGGGCTAACCGGTTTGAGGAGGAAAGTTTACTCGTGAACGTGCGAGAACAAAAATATGGCAACTTAAAAAGTAGGGAGAACACATTGCAGCTTGAACTATTTTCGGGTTTCTTTAGAGCGCGTAAAAAACGCATTGATAAAACTGAGTTTTTTCGGAAGCCACGTATAAATGAATGGTGAACGCATTGGATCATGGGACGCATATTGGCTATTTTATTATCCGCTTTTTCACGAATCAACA
The DNA here is from genome assembly GCF_912470025.1 of Vespa velutina. Lineage (NCBI taxonomy): Eukaryota > Metazoa > Arthropoda > Insecta > Hymenoptera > Vespidae > Vespa > Vespa velutina. The sequence goes on along the minus strand of NC_062199.1, from coordinate 335,627 downwards.
TTGAATTTTTCTAGAAATTCATTTTCTTATAATTTAACGTCTACTACTAGTTCAACGATGTCCGTTCGTCGAGCCATCGTTTTGGAAAAATGAAATAGAAATGATATAAAACTATATCTAACTTCGAATTTGTTGATTATTCGATGATTGAATGTTGATCATTCTATGTTTAGTTAATGCTTTTCAAAACAATCAATCAAAAATATGCCCTCTTATTACGGCGATCGTAGAATCAATCTGCAATCAATAGAATAAGTCCTATCGATGTGCTTTAATTATTCCATTATATGACAGAAATAAGGTTTGCTACGACGACGATAGCGACGGCAACAATAACGTATTTATTATCAAATTCAAAGAGAAAAAAATACGATAGGTCGACCATTTATAAAAACCGAAGTCGATCGAGATCGTAATTACGAGAATTATTCAAGAGATTAAAAAGACTATGGTAACCTATTCTCTGATATTTTTTCTTCTCTCCTTAAAGAAACGTCGAATTCAACATTCTTAGAAGTAACATCAATGATCTTCTCCTAGATGGTATTGCAACTATTCTAAGTCTGTAACAATATCTATCAATGGATAGCTGAATTCTGATCAAAACTCAGAGGGGACGGAGATAGAATTAGTGATGCTGTCGGCTCAAAATCGAGCACTACTCCAGTCGATCAGCCGACCGAGTATCGGAATAGCAATAATAATCAATTGTCCATGCAAAAGCCTCGACAAGTTACATGATCGGAAAATAACTGAAATCAATTCGCTGGACGCGTTCGCCGGACGCCCTTGCTGTCCTGCGTACGTCCAAATTCACGTAAGAGCACTAAACGCGAGATGGAAGGAGAGAGAGAGAGAGAGAGAGAGAGAGAGAGAGAGAGAGAGAGAAAGGGTGGAAAAGCGTAGAGTAGATGGGATGAGAAGAAAGGTCGTCGGTGGTGAAGGTGACATTGGTGCACTACAGCTCGTAAAATGCATCTGCCCTCCCATTCGCTACTGGCAACGGCTTTTATTGTGTGGCGTATTCCCCTCTTTCACCTCCTCCTCCTTCTCCTTCGGTACTGCACTCTGCTGATCCTCCTCATCCTACGTTCCCTACTCCTCCTCTTCTTTTTCCTCTGCTTACTCCCTCGTCCGTGTACGACGAAAAAACAACGCCAACTGATTTATCACCCTCGTACACTCGTTAAACTGATTCGATAGATTTTACTACGCTTACGTCGACTTCTTCCCTATATCGTCTCGCCCAAATCTCCTTCTCCTCCTCTCTTTCAGCTTTCCTCTTTGTTTCTATGACTTTTCCTCGCATTTCTGCACTCTCATACACATAGGTATATTCTTTTTGCCGGCTGTTTGTATCCGTACAAGCACCGCTTTTACTCTCGATTTGTTTTGTTTCCACCCCTCGACCCTCACTTTCGCCGACTTCGAGTTTGGTCGAAGTTTACAAGCGAGCTTATATTACTCAAACCAACTTATGCGCACCTAGATATTCGAAATAAAAAGTATTATTACTCGTAGCGATTCGGCCCATCCTTTTGGAATTATTGGAAATTTTCGCAATCAATAATAGCAGTAAAATAAGCTCAATATTGTGAAATATTAGGATATATCGTCACGTTTTCGTAAGTTTTAAATATGCATTTTCGCCGGTAAGCCACAGGTAATATCGTGCAAATTTTTTAAGAATGATATGTATAAGATATTCATGTTCATCTTTGTAATTTTACAAATTGTTGGACGTGTAGTAGCTTTAATGAAATTCTTTCAAAGATCAAAGGAATTCATAAAAATTAATAAAAGTGTACTACGGGATAAAAAAGTTTCATCTATTTAAATCGTCTTTTATTTTATTTAAAACAGACGTACATTCTGTTTCCGCGACTGCTTGTAAATCGATGTTTATTCTTTACCTTGAAGCGCATAAAGATCATCGGAACAAAGCTTTCTCGCTATTTCTCCTCGCTTTGCCTTCTTCTTTTTCATGGTACCAATAGTACCAAATCAAATTATTCCATTCAGTAAGGTCTAAGTACGGAGAGATTGACTTCGAATTCAAAAATAGATTTCTCTTATTTCATTCGAGGAATTTTTTACATACAAGGCCTATACATCCCTTGAAAATCTTATTCTCGTTTCGCGTTGAAGGAGAGAAATGAGGGGAAGAGCAGCTCTCTAGTAGTTTTTCAAAGAATTATAATTATCTAGCGGTAGAAGAAAAGTCCTATTCGTTGGAGGAGCAAAACGTAGAAAGACGAGGAGTCTAAACAGCTCCGGCTATTTCGCGCTCCTTTATTGTAGTTTTCAAGCACCGCTTCACTCTCTTTTTCTCTTTCTGCACTCTATCTCTCCTTCGTCGTCTCGAACGCTCCGCTGTTTACCTTATTCGTTGTACCCAAGAGAGTTATCAGTGGCAAAGGCGGGCCCTCACAGACGAAAATAAAGAGCGCCAGCGCCACCCTAAATGTGTCTTGAAAACAAGAGGGCTTTGAGAGTTCATAGGAGTGTCGAAAAAGGGAAAAAATAAGTGCGAGAACGACACTCGAGGGCAAACGCACGAGCGGATTTTAAGTGCAATTCGTAAGTGATGCACTTGCCTTTTTCTTATCCCTTATTTCCTTCTCTTTAACTAGTACTTCAATAATCAACTTGTCGCTCGAATGATTTCACGAATAAATTCATCATCTCTGCTTTTTAGAGGAGATAATTAGAGTTAGCATTGTAAATATTTTTCTCACTTGTCTTTTCATACATTGCGACGCATTTGTTCCCAAGGTATATATAATAACATCGATATCATTGCATCCTTTGCTTCTTGCAAAACTGATAATTCAAGTTGCGAGAATCATTCTAACAGGATAAAAGATGCGAGAAAGCAATCGATACCCTTTATAACAAGTGTAGAGTCCCGACTAACTCGACATTGTCTTAACATTTTCAAAAGTTCTGGAGCTGAGAATCCTATTGAGTTGAGAACTGGTAGTGTTCGATTTTACAAAGATCTTAACGGTGATCTCAACTGGTATGGATCTGGACGGAGGCCGAACGAAAGGTCCAGCGGGGACTGTTATCCCTGGCTCGGCCACAGAAGTACCGATTGGAGACCGCATACTTGGGTACTACCTTGCAATGCTGATAGAGTTTTTGAAAGGAACTTGTTTCCGTAAATAAGATTGTTGCTTTTATAGCTAGCAGCATTATCGTAGCATGTTAAATGTCAAAAATAGAATATCAAGTTTTCAATATAAGGTATACATCGCAATCTTGGAATGCGTATGTAATTAAAATTAATAACTCGTATAAATGAAAATGGGAAAGAGTGAGAGTAAAAGTTGCGAACAAATGCAATTTTCGAAACGAAAGTCCATCAGTGTTATTGTTAAGAAATTATGAAGGACGTCGTTGAACGGGTAAACACAAGTCTATCATGGAGAGAGCGAGAAAGAGAAGGAGCGTGGTGGCACCCGGCAACGCACGTCAATGTCAATTCGATGAAGCGTACAAGAATGTATTGATCTGTCCTGACATACCATTCGCGTAGATGCCTCGAAAATACGGTACTGTCGGTATTTCGCATCTTCGGGAATGCGTTAGAATTTCGTTCCAACGCTATCGTCTTCGTTTTTTTTTTTTTTTTTTTTTTTTTTTTTTTTTTTTTTTTTTTTTTTTTTTTTTTTCTTCGTAACACCATCCTCATCTATGAATTATCGCTGTATGTGTCATGATGCCTTAAGTATTTTTTTGTTTGTTCGAAAATTTCGTAAGATTATCAAATTAGCAAAAATTTCATTTACAACTTAGATTATCATTGATCACGTGCGTTACGTACTACGAGTCGTATAATTTCATAAGTTCTGTCATTCAACGTCATTTTGGATAAACGTCAGTGATAATACAGTGAAGTAATCTTTTTTTTTTTCTCTGCTTATATCTTCAGACAGTTTTTATCTGTGAAAACATTTTTGTCCCATCAAATGTCCACGATGGTGGTGAGAAAAGAGCGAAAAAGTACGAAATGCCGGCGACGAAACGACAAAGGAGAATGAAGCTTTAAATAAGAAATGAGCATTCGTTCTTGAGCTCTGGTAAGGACGTGACGGCAAGTGGGAAAGTCCTCGTCTTGCGCCTGCATTTGCGGATGCAAGTGAAAGGAACATTACGGTGCGTGATTGCCGTTTTATTAGACAAAGGGCGAGGGCTGAATGTAGACTTACTCCCATTAACGTCTCTTTATCACGGGCATTACATCGGGGGAAATGAAAAGCCACGGCGGACCCTTCCAGGATTGGGAGGGTCTTTTCTCAGACTCTCCTGAATTGTCATTACAGATCTTACAGAGGATACGGATGATTATTTCCTTTCGTACAGTTAAGCAATTATTACCAGTCTTCGGCTATTTAACTTACGATCTTATTATAAATAAATGTCATAAATGTGTGATCTGCGATTATTCTTTTGTAGAAGAAAAGAAAATAAGAGAGCCGCTTATTGTTAGTCAAATATTGATGATTATTCTTATTCTGAGAAATGCCTATTAAAGTTTTCCAAAGAAATACCGAAAGGTCGGAGAATATCTTCCAAGGAAAAAGTTTATTATACCGACTATTATTGACAGGTCCATCGTTTTCCAATATCAGACTCGAAGGACCCATTTGAAAGACATTAGTCCTAAAGATAGTTGGTCCATCAAGGAATGGATTTTTTCTCCTCTTAATGGTAGCAGAAATTGATAGTTCCGAAGCGAAATACATGGAGCTATCGGGATCTCGTTAAACATTCATAAGCTGAGTCTAAGTGAAGAATGATTATTATTGGTCGTCACGTCCGAATATTAAAACGTTTTCAGAGTATTGCTCTCTCTCCCTCTTTCTCTCTCTTGGTGTGCTTCCTTGACGGATACATTTTTCGATGGCAATAAAAGTATTATAAGAAAAAAAGAGAGCTACCGAGCGTTTGAGCAAATAATTCTTGAATTTAGGAAAAGTTTTTTCTCAGCGAAAAGGCATCAATGCAATAAATATTCAAACGTTCGTTTCAGTACGTTCGATTATTCCCCTTGATAGATTTCTTTATAGCTTTGAAGAGAGTACAGAAAATTAATTATTATGCCATATTTTTTCCATCGGTCATTTATTGCAAGATATAGGTATATGTACGTTTCATAATGAATAAACGACTATATATATTATTAATAATAAATGAAGATAAACGTAAACTTTAAAAACATTATTCTGGGTGGTATCAGAGAAGGAAAAAGCAAACAAAGCTTATTTGTTTTTGAATCTCATGGGGGGTTAGATCCGACAGCATAATAATATGTTCTCTCCGTACGTTGCCGTGCAAAGTTTATAACGAGAGCAATTCAGGGCTGTGCCCGAATATTTCCTATCTTCTCCTTTCTTTCTATGAAAGTGGTGGCATGTAACGCATCCCCGCGAAGCACCCTCATCACCAAGATCGCAAGGTACCAAGGACGAGACGTCGGATGCCTTAAGAAAACTTGCTGGCGCGTGTACAGCTTGAAGCAATAACTGTGTAGTCTCGTATAAGGTAAACAACGTGTCGGATATATGAGCCGTATATGCGCCACCTCGATAAGGCGAAGGAACTCACGTTTTCACTAGCAGGGTAAACGTTTGGTTCTCCTCAAATCAAGTCCGCTCATAAAAGTACGAATTTTTAGTCATATTTTTGGGTTAAGCAGGACGAGTATGTACGTTATGTACATGCTTCTCATGAAAAACTAGAGACCTTAATTAATCTTATACGCTCTATCGTTGGACCTAATTAGACGCATACATGTTACTAAAGCGACTTTAACCTTTGATTTCTTTCTTTATAGTTTAATCGGAACTACCCTTATTTCGTCCATCAAATTTGTGTTTCTCAAAGAAGAAACTACGATCATTTCTAAAAGATGTTTGTCGATAATTTCAGGAAATGTGCTTCCTAGAAAACAGGAGAAATCCAACCTCGCATAAGATCTCATTACTGTTTGCTTCGAAAATAAAGATGTTCTCTTGGCCCGATTCGAGTATACTTTCTCTCTTTTTCTTTATCTTTCTATATACTCTTTGCACATCAGTTAAAGTCAAGGTAAACTCATTCGCGTATTCGGAAGGAGATTGGTCGATTCTAATATCATACGTAATGACACTTTGAAAAATGATACGACATAAACAAAGATAATTGGACCTGTATGGAAGTTTTTATCCATAATCGAGTTCTCTTACTATTTATATATATGTCTTGGAATACCCAAGCAACTAACCGTCGAAGCTTAGACATCGTAAGAATTTAGAAAAAGAAAGTTGTCGAGATAGAATGAGGACGGCTAAGGATAAGCAGTATAGGGAAAGAAGAAGAAAAGGAAAAGGAAATGCTTCGCGAAAGCTAGAAGAAGGGACGTGTCGCGAGTGACAGGTCATTTTCCGGAGCAGAGCACCTTCTCGTTGCGTGCAACCACCTTCCTTCTCTTCTATTCCACTTCGTACTCTCTCTAAGGTTCACTGGGCCATTCTAACATTCTTAACCCCTTCTTCTAATTTCCTCGCCATCCTCTCTCTCTCTCTCTCCTTATCCTCGAAGCAATCCCCGATATCTCGTCCACCGAATTCAAGTCTGCAATAACGTGCCTATAGCAATATCTAATTTGATCACTCCTCGAATAGGACTCTTCTTCCGGCTCGTTCATATCTCCCTTCTCTCTCTCTCTCTCTCTCTCTCTCTCTCTCTTTCTCTCTCTCTCTCTGTCTGTCTTCCGACTTCAATTTCGACCTATCGTCATTTCCGTCGATATAGAGACACATTTTTGCTACGAGCAAGCGTTTTTCAGTATCTCGTTCGTGATGAGAATGGGTTATCTCACATCCGCAAAGATTTCTACACGTTATTCTATTGCACTTGTGAGAACGAGGTTTTCTTTATTAAAATCACTTTTCCGGCCCGTTCGTTTTCTATATTGTTTCTCTCACTCATGTAAATTCCGATTCATACAGATTAATGCGTACGAATATACTATATCATATATTTTTGTTCCAGTATTCTATAATATATATATATATATATATATATATATATATATATATATATATATATATATAAAATCGTGTTATCATATACACAACTCGCAGCATCTCTCGATCGATGATATTTAAATGAGTTCAAATTTTGATACGGCACAATTTAAATGAACTACAATGGAAACGATTGTATTTTCAAAATACACGTACGAACATATGTACGCGAAGAGTGTTATTGTTGCTTACACAGGGAGTTACTGTGAAACAAAAAGTTAATTCTATTCGATCCTTCGTTCTATCAACAAAAAAAAAAAAAGAGAAAGAGAGAGAGAGTTAAAAAAAAATAGCTGTGTCTTGCAGTTGCGGTTTTGCATGTTGGCGATGTTTCAGAAAGGTCAAAAAGGTCATCGTGTCTTTAGTCGCGAAAATTTGATCTCGAATCTCGGAATTCATCAAGCAATCTTGGAAAAGATAGAAAGAGAGTGCGAGAAAGAGAAGAGAGAGAGAGAGAGAGAGAGAGAGAGAGAGAGAGAGAGAGAGAGATGTAAAAACTCGTTTTAAAGCTCATCAAGTCCTTCCTCATTTTCCATAAATATTACCAATGATGTTCTATTTACTCCCTTACTTCCATAATAAAAATATAGAGGTATATTTTCATCCTATGAAGGAATCACCTTTTTTACCATTGCTATATCGGAAAGTAAAAGCATGTGTATGTAGCGCTGCTACGTGTAAAAAAGAAAGACCATTCTATTAAAAGTTCATACTTACTGAAAAATCCAAATTTTTCTTGAAGATTTTCGTTGAATCCAGAAAGAGATAACAAAAAGTAAGAAAAGTCGAAAAAGAGAGACAATGAAAAAAGAGAAAAATAAGATTTTTATTGTTGTTGCTCACGATAGGTAAGCACAGAAAGAGAGAGGACCATAGTAGATTTCATATTATTACCTCTGAAACGGAATCCTTGACTCTGTCGCGAGCTCGACGACGACGATTACGTTCCATCCTTGCGAGCACCAAAGTGGATTCTCGCACGGAGCATGGCTCCGGTGAACGGGCAATGTTGTGTCCTCGTTTCGCTCGAAAAAACCACAATGTGTACGTTCAATCACTTAAGTGCACGCTGAGGTTTATCCACGCGATTGCTATTCGAAGGACACGATGCTTTTCCGTTTCCTCTTTCCTCATCGTCCAACTCTTCTGTACAATCGGTAAATGAACTCGCCATCGAAAAGAAAAAAGAATGAAGGTAGTCGCTTATGTCCGTGTCCGTTTGTTTATTACATAATTAATAATAAATTGCATATTTCAAGATTGTCCCAGGATATTGACGACTTTCTTCATGGATCAGTCCGAAAGTAAGGAATGGGTAAAGGACGTGGATGAATCCGTAAGAATAGCAGTACCTATGCATTTATGCAGTGCCAAAGCGATATGTAAGAAGTCTTCTGCTCTTCTTTAACCGTAAAAGGGACCAAGGAAAACACGTGGAACCTCCATATTTCAGGAAAAGCTGACAAAGTGCTCGACTAGCGCGACTCTCTTTCTCTGTGCTTTTGTGGCCTTCTTCTCACATCTAGTCCCTCCTCGACGACCTATGCATTTATGCAATGACGGGATAATTTCACGCCTAGACCCATGCGATATCACGCTCGATTTATTCCTTTGGATTCAGAGGCAGTACTCGAAATGTAGGTAATATTGAATGGCTTCCTTATTCAGGATATCGAAAAATTTGTATTTTCCTTTCTTGTTTATGCAAGAATATTCGTAGCTTTAGTAACGGAAGTATTTAAGAAGTTATAATATGAGATAGTAACTTTATGTATATATTTTAGCCAGATGCGCATGAAGAAGCAATTATTGTCGTTGATAACGCGACATAACCAAATTATATAGCGTCAAAATTTCCGACTATCACTCTTCCATCTACCATTTCAGACTCCCCGAGTTATGTACAGTGGTTCCTGCGGTTTCGGGTTGCTCCTTGGAGTTTACACTGTCGAAGACGCCTCACTAATAACATCAATCTATAGAGAGCCTCACCAAAGAGTGCATGCCACGACTGTGTTACGATGGTCGACGCTTCTTATAATCTGTATTTCATATTATCGTTATAGGAGGTTTGCATTGCAATTACTCGTTTTCAACATGTTTATTTTACTTTTTAATTAATAATTCTCTCTCATTTTATGTAATTAAAGAAAATAAAATCTTAATCTGCCGAATACCAAAGAAGATTTGAAACTTTCGGACCAATAGCGAAAAGTTTCTACTTTGACGAGAAAATATGCGAGGAAAAATAGCAAGGCAATTTCTTGCTGAGATCGTTACTGCGTTAGAAACTTTGTCATCTTAACGACTAAGATTTGTTGGTTGGAAAAGGGCAGGACTATGTCGACAGAACGGTATTACGGTGCAAATCAGAATAATTCCACGTTTATCCGATTGGAAGATGATTTTAAAACTTGCAACTTTTTCTGATCTCTGAAAACGACTCACCAGAAAGGAGCTACTTCGCTATTCTTGACGGGAATCGATATCTACTTTTTAATGAACAGAGTATCTATTTCCTCACTAAATACTTGTTCCCTCACTTATATATATATATATATAAAGTTTCAGCATTTGTAATATCGCTTAATTGAAATAACGCTGATACGAGTATTGACATTTTTTTTTTCGTCCTCGATTTTATTTACTCAAAAACATTGTTCAATTTTCAAATCTCTTTTAAGTCGTATATGAGTACAAAAAAATGTTAAACGCCTAACATTGTACACATATATACGAGATAAATTTTATAAACTTTGGACATGTACCAACGACGCTGTATTGGTAATACTCACTTTGTGCTAACTATTTTTAGTGAGAATAAAGCCAATTAATTAACGAATGATCAAGCACGGATAAAATTTTCTGGGATTCGTCGCCAAATGATACGGCAATAGATGGAAATTAAAAAATTCACAGTTCTCAATTCTGTATTATTCATTTGATTCCTGTTTAATCCCTGTTTCCGTTGCTGCTCTCGCAACAAAAATATAATTATTATATTACGCCGGATTCGAAAGTATTTCATCTATCAAATATTTACTTACAAATATGTATCGTATCTCAAAAGACGTCGCATTTTTCTCCTCCTCTTCGATCATTAATATTTCATTTCGATTAGCAATTGATATTATCGATTTAATTCGCTCGTACGATTATTTCATTCGTTCGCTTAACTGTTCGTACGAAAGACCTGTTTGATTTTTAAAGCCGTGCTTTGATGCATCTAGAATCCAATGGCAGCACGCGGGCTAATAATTACCACGTCGCAACATTAAATAGTTTCGTTCCCCGAAGAGAACCAAAGTCAGGGGACGACGCGAGTTTGCGATTCCTGGAGATGCTTCTGAAGTTGGAAATTTCAGCGGCTAAAGGGGTTCCCAACGTGGTGCGTCAAGACGCAAGATCCTCTTAGCGATAGTTATTGCGTAATCCGCGCCCCGAAGTCGCCCTCAATCAGAAACACGCAACCTATAACTCAATATATCGACCCCTCGAGCCATTGGCTCGAAGATATACTCTCTCTCTCTCTCTCTCTCTCTCTCTCTCTCTCTCTCCCAGCGTGTACATAGACTCTCGTATATATGTTGTCAAAACATATATAGAAAGATTCGAGTTCCAACCAGGTTGGAGCGTCGTTTCTACCGATTCGCAGAATCCTCTCCTCGAGAATTCTCAAGAAACGAAGGAAAGGCGTATTACTAGGAAGAGGGCGACTAGATTTTGTCTTTCTATGATTCCATCTTGGCAAGACTGGTGGCAGGAGGCAGGTTGGCTCTGCCGGAAGACAGAAGCGGGGCTTTTCGAGGGTGCCTGGATCTACGCTGCACCTCTCAACCAGTAATTGAATAACGTGTCTCGAGGTTCAGCCGGGATCCAGATACCGTGATATAGGGGGATATAACTCTTACCTGCACCTCTCCAGCTCCAATCTCCTCCTTTTTCTTCGCTTTTTTCGCTTCTTTCACTCTCCGAAATGTCTCTCCTTTCTCTTCATTCGGATACACGGTGAAAGATTGCTCCGAGAATGGCGCCGAACCATTTTAGTTTAGGACCCGACCGTTTAGCTTCCGATCGTCTCTTGAGAACAGCTAAATCCAGCGATTTTTGTACGATCGTGTAAGTCAGTATTACCTTTTGGTTCACGAGAAAAGAACATTATGTTACTTAAAGTCGGACGCGTACGTACACGTGCAAATACCTATTTCTACGCGAAACGAGAATAGAGTTTAAGCATATATCCTTTCCTTTATCTTCGTTCTCGTTATTAAATTAATCGTGGAAAACGCGGTTCCTACATTCTCACCAGACGTAAACGTCAAACTTGAAAGACCGAAACTACACGCATGCTTCTCATTTGTATATAATAACTCTGTCTATCTCGCTCTCTCCATATCACCGATAGTTTCATCGATACTCTGTCAACTATTCACAGTCCAGAATTCGATAGTTCTCAAGTATCATCAGCTCGTTGTCGACAGATCGTTATCGATAGTCTCCCGTCTCTGTGTCTCTCTGACCAGAGAGACAATGGCACACTCACCGTCAGCATTGCGGTGTAGTATGCTTTTAGACAAGGACTTATTTCATTAGCGTTGAATGTGCTGGCTTTCTCTTGTTTTTGAAACGAGAATGGAAGGTGTCACGAGGAGAGAAGGAAAATAGTATAAGCGTTAATGGTTTTCTGTGCGTTCGTAGGAAAGACTGAAAGCAACAAAGAGAAAAGAGAGGGCCAAGGTAAAAGATAATAAAAAAAAAAAAGGTCATTGCAAAAGAGGTCGGTCACGAATTGCTCCTCCGAGTTAGGTCGTTGCCTTTCAAACAGATAATTTATCTCGAATCAGTAATGACAACTTATTTATATAAGATAATATTATCTAAGATCATGGAGAGGAATATTTCGAGGTGTCTCTGGCAAGTATTTTTTTTCGATCGAATTTCAATATTCAAATACGTAGATACATTCTCCAGCTTTCCTACCTAAGGTTCCGTTACTGTGATTGTCTCAGAGTATTATCAGTCGAATCCGAGAAAAATCTATGTACCTATTTCTTGCATTCGATGCGGCGTAAAATTCGGAGTGAGAAGGCAGGAAGAGATAGAGGAAGGAAGAGAAGGAAATGTAGGACGCAAGGAGGTACACTCGGTACAGATTCAGAAGGTGCGGGGAAACAATCTTGAATACGATCGAAGCGATATGAGAGGACCGAATGAGGACGATGGTGGTGGGTGAGCACGTAAGAGATCGGGGTATGGCACTGCTAGAGAGTAAAGAAAGGGCCACGGAAAGTGTAGTCTAGAAACTTTATCCACTTTGCATGCTGATGGTCACAGATTCGGAAAGACAAAATGGCGTGGTTCGTGGATGGAGAGAGAACGAAAGAGAGAGAATTAAGGGGTTTGAGGTAGAAGGTAGATCGCGATTCAGCGAGAATCGATTCCCTTTGTGCTTCGCCGCCGGCAGCGACGCCACGACTGTCTTTGCGAGCGCTGCCTCCTCTCCAAACTTTGTAGCCAATTTACGAGCGACCAAGTCAGCGCCCTTCGATTTTACGCTAATCCGATGCCGATGCCGATGTCGTCGTCGTCGTCGTCGTCGTCGTCGTCGTCGTCGTCGTCGTCGTCGTCGTCGTCGTCGTACCGTAGACGAGGCGAACCTTCTTTTACCGCTAGAAAAGGGGCTGCTGCCGGTCCGCTGAACGGGATTTAATTTTTTCTGCCCTCCTCTTTCGGCTCACTCGTAAGGTTTGTTTCGAGCTAACTTCTTTACTCCGCCTCCTCCTCCCTTTTCTTCCTCTCATTCTATATCATCCTTCATCGTTCCTTTACCCTTCCTCCTGTATTTCTTTGCGCTCTTCTTATTCACATTATCCTTCTGTCTCTTGTTCCTTCTTTCACTTCTCTTTTCTTGTCTCTATTTCTGTTCATCTACTATCCACTTCATCTTTCTCCTCTTTTCTTTCCGTCTCTTCGATTCGTCTCTCGTAACTTAACCTTGACAAGTAACCACAGTCGTTCGGAAGGTAATGGGGTTTACCAGAGAGAACCACCGGTAGGTTTCATTCGGTGTGGCCGATCGAATTATAGAATTAAGTTCAGTCGTAGCAGAATAACGACAAAACCTCACTCTTTGTTCTCTCTTTTCTTTTTTTTTTTTTTTTTTTTTCTAGTGTTCCTCCATCTGACTTTGTATAAAGGCTTTCCAATACGAGATATTTGCAAAACTTTATAGAGAACGTTTTTAGAAAGAAACCACCACTCCCTGTCACCTACGAATTGATATCGTTCACGTACCTGACAGGAGGACCATTTCCCTGGGGACTGAATCGAAATTTAAATTTTTCTATGTCCAAACTTAAGGTCTCATTACCGAGAAAATAATAAAATAATTTTTACAATGGTTTTAACATTTTATTTAAAACAATGTTCGATCTTTTTTACGCACGTTCGTTAGGTAGAAGACTCGGAAAAGATTCAAGAACAGTGAATGAGTTCGAATCGATGATTCTAAACATCGTCTAAACATGGCAACATGATACGGTGAAAAAAAGGAAAGAGTTTTGTCGATATTCACTTCCTTTTTCTTTCCGTGAGAAGATCCACCACGCGTCCCTTCGCTTTCCCGAAACTGGTTTATACGATCGAAAGAAATTGAAATTCCTGGAAGGAAAAATGCGCGAATATTCCAACAGTGCGCATGCGGGATCGCGTGAGTCGACTGTCATCCCAGTGATTGGACGTCCGTCAGTCATCAAGAACGGAATGCGCTATTTCCGAACGTTCCTATTCGATGCTTCGTAACGTCGGAAAAGTTCATTAATTTTCGACGATGACGCGTCATTTCCTCTTTCCACTATAGGCATCGCCACTTCGACATTCCTTCAAAGCAAAGACGCTTCCTCAGGGCAATCCTGAGCTCGTCCTTTGAAGATAAACTCATCGAACATTGAAGATGAGGAAAGGCAAATTTTCAGAAAATTGATCTACGACCGATGTTTCTTTTAAAGCATCTGAGTCGATAAATACAATAATGACGACAACTTCTTCAACCACTAATCAATGTTGATTAAAGTGAAACAACGAAATTCAATGACGATATGGGATTTGTTCGATTTTATAGAAATAGTGATTCGTATGTGTGTTCTGACACCCGTCTCTGCATGGCCACAAGTACATTTGGAATCATAGAAGCTGCAGCAGCAATAGCAGCCGAGCGTATATACGCCGTAGACGATCGTGTCGATGACGGGGTTGCTAGAGAGAGATTGTATGCTCGAGTAAATCCGTAGATTGTAAATGCATCTGCGCTCTATGTGTGGACTTGTAAACAATACAGCCCATGGGAAACAATGTTCCTGGTGGAACCATGAAACTATGATCTATGTGATCGAAACCGTGCTGTTCTGTCTCTCTTCCTCTCTCTATTCTCGGTATTCTAACCTATCGGAGAGAGTATAGCACCTTTGTGCATCAAACCTGTCAGAATGAGACGAACAATAATGGCTCGGTGCTACAAGCATGAGGAAAATCGCAACTAATGATGAATCTCGGGAGTTCCACTAACAAGCGCGTAAAAGTAACGCAAACCTATGAGAAACGTGCAACAGCGGTGCTATATCCTTTTCACTGGGGATACCTCGAAATTCGATCGCGAATACTTCGATTCTGCTTGATATTCGCTTTCCCCCCGCCCCCGCCCCCGCCACCCCTCTCTCTCTCTCTCTCTCTTTCTCATTCGCCTTCTCTGCTTTTGATACTCATCTTCCTCCATCATACGTGTCTCATACAGTTCGCTTTGATATACGCGCAAATATATACGTATGTACATACGACTGCTCGTCGGTCACGTACGGCCACAGCCGAATTGCAAATTTATCGCTATTTCGAAGGAATTAATTTGTCAAATAGGAGTTTGTCGTGCGGAAGGAATCTTCTCCAGTATCGATCGGAATTACTAATGAGGTAGTTGCCTTTGCAAAGACTAAAGCATTTGTACGTATGTACATGTCTAACCAGTATATCTATCCTTTACCTCCAATTCTTCCTCCTCGTCTTATCCTCTTCGTACAATGCACTATGATCCATTTTAAATAAAGTCTCGTTAAACAATTTGTCTCGAAATATGACAGTTCTTCGAGTTATTTAGTATTAGTAGTAACTCGAATTAAGTTCATGTTCCTTCAAATTGTATCAGCTTAATTCGTATTTCATGAATGAACTTGCTGGTGTATGAATTCAGGAATTCAGAGAAAGAAAGAAACAAAGAAAAAAACAAAAAATGAATTACGACAAGAAAAAGATAAAGAGTGACTAGAGAACATTCCGTCGAGCGAGACGGGATTTTAAACCCGCTTCCGTCTCATTATTTGCTACGCACTGATTGAATTACCACAATTAACATCAAACATTTTTTAATTCAATTTCGTAAATGTAGAGTCGCATATTTTGCTGGTTCTTTCTACGCGTTATAGAAGAGTTCTTTCGATGCACGGATACACGGTGTGTCTCTCTTTTCCTTTTCCCAGCTATGTTACTACTCATACCGACCATCCATCCAGCTCCCCATACACTCGCAGTCCACTAGAGCATCGTTACGGTGTAATTAGTCCATCCGCGCGCAATAAGGCTCGTATTAAAGATAAAACGTTTATCTTTCCGCAGCATTTTTTTTCGTTTTTTTTTTTTTTTTTTTTTTTTTTTTTTTTGTTAGTCTTGCTACTCCAAAAGGATGCGAGTCCTCTCTTCGAACAGACTAGCATTTTCTAATACAATTGAAATTTCAAGTATATCAAATATTTCTATTATATTCGTGCTTATTGTACATTATGAAGTTTACATTTGACGTAATTTGCGGTAAAAAGATAGCAAACTTTTACTTTGTTTTGTTATTTAAGCTATTCGGGCATACGCTTCGTGCGCGCTGCTTCGAATAATGTTGTAATTATGCGTCTAATTAGAGAGTTCCTTAGTAACTTAATTTGTGGAAGCACTTGCCAAGTATGTCTCGTCTATCGTTCCTACGAGAGAAGGAGGTCACATTACATGAACATAATTAGGTCGTGGATAAATGGAGGAAGAGGAGGAGGAGAGAGAGAGAGAGAGAGAGAGAGAAGAGAGCACAAGAAAGAGTAGAGGTTCATGAATGTGTAAAATCACTTTTACATTTTCGTGTTTGTCTGGTTTATTGCAAAATGCATTATATATCGAGCCGAATTCGAAGAATTTATTTTAGCTAGAAAGAAAGATAAAAACATGGTGTACTCAGTAAAATGTGAAATTTCTTTACACCTTCACATTTTTATTTATTCAACATATTCATAAGAGAACTGAAAAGAAGGCGTGATTTTATTTTCACGGATACAAAGATAATAAAGATGTAAAAATAAAATCATTTTATAATATCTTTGGAAATGGTGATTTTAAATGTGATTTCCTGCATGCTGTCACAAAGACCGGGTTTCGGAATTAAATTATTGCGTGTGTGCTGCTTGTTCATAGGAATCTATAATAGTAGAATTGAATTGCTTTTCCGAGAGCACGATTGATTCGCTAAAATGAAGCACTAATCAAAATTAATTTCCGTTATTTCGTTAATGACACCGTGTTTTGCCGTGGTCCTCGTCACATCTACAAGCTCGATTTGTTGCGAATTAAGGATAATTAAGAACTCATCGACAACCAAGTAAACAGAATATCTGTGATGCGCAAAGTGACCGCTCCATCGGCGATTTTAGTGTCTATCGAGGACTATCAAATAGATTGAAAAATTCCAAGAGAACTAAAATTTCGCTGTTTTTTCGTCGTCGAATTGAGTGTTAAACAGAAAGTTAAGGAAATTCGTCTGCATTTATACAATGCATCAAACGTTGTTTGATAGATCGACGAAAGTTATGTAAATTCTTCCGTTTTAAAGGTAGCATGATTTCACCTGATAAAGAAAAGGAAAAAGAAAAAAAGGATGAGTGTAGGATTCGTCGATTCACAAAAGTTGGTACAATAAGCGAAGCTTTCCTTGTCTAGCTTCCATCGTTTCTCGGGAAGTTACACGCTCGTCGATGCGAGACACGATGGTGGTGATCCAAGTTACGCAACGCAACAGTAAAGGAAAGAGCGAGAGGACGAGGGAGAAGAGAATCAGTGAGAGAGAGAGAGAGAGAGAGAGAGAGAGAGAGAGAGAGAGAGAGAGAGAGACAAAGAGGCAGAGAGAGAGAGAGAGAGAGAAAGAGAGAGACGAGGGATAGGAGGGTGAGTAGCGAGAGAAACGCGGAGGCAGGCCAGGCAGAGACTTCATTATAACCTCATCACTTCCCAGCGAGTGCATTCGAATTGAAAAACGCGCAGGCTTGTTTTGAAGCACGGTTACCGTGACAACGCGCGCGCGAGCACGTACGCACGCAGGCACGCACGCACACGCTTCTCTCTCCGCGTGACTCTCACTCTCCGAGGTGTGCTCGGGCGCTCGTCGCGTTTTCTCTTAACGTCCGTGTGATCGGCAAAACAGGAGAGATAGGATGGATTCGTCGATGGGGAGGTTGCTCCGTGAGGGTCGGAAGCGAGGGCTTCTGCGAAGCAGTCACTATGACAACGGTGATAGGCGAGGTGTTAGTGCGCATCCGTGACCACGCCTACGTCACGACGCCGTGACGTCAGAGCGTCGAGCGTAGCGCGCGCGCGAAACCGAGAGAGGGGTAGCTACCGCCTGTTGCTACTTCCCTTAGACCGGCATCATCCCTTCTCTCCGAGCCACCCTCCTTTACTCTCGTTCTCTCTCTCTCTCTCTCTCTCGCTCTCTCTCTTTCTCTTTCCTCTTCTCTTTGACGCTTCGGCTCGATGTTCGGCTCAGCTCGGCCGTGGCCTCCGGTTCGTTGTGAGATCTCCTCCACCCTACCACTACCGAGCATTCGTTCGAGAGTGGGCGCGAGCCTCCTACCACACTTTCTCTCTCTCCCTCTCCCTTTGAAAGGCGCACACGAGAGAGCCCGTTTCCCTCTCGCGCGCACGTTTACCAGCCAGTAGCGATCCCCACGGCCACGACCGCGAGCCGAGACGAACGTACAGCCACCGACAACGAGTCGGTTCCTTGCCAGTCATCTATCCGACTACACGGCACGCCGCGCTCGCGCGCGCGCTTTTCTCTTGTTCTTATATTACTTCGCGTCAGCATATTTACGAATGAGGCGTTAACTTAATTAACATTTCCTCCAAGGGATCGTGTGTCGTTGTCATCATTGAGACCTAGTTTTACGGGCTTATTTTCCGGACGCTACGAGAGACGCGTGAACGTATACATACATATATGTATATATCTATATACACATATATAGTGTTGGCGGGAAGACCTGAAACGAAGAGGACACTGCATCAATGTACTTGCATTACATCCTTTGAATTACGAAGGACCTAGTGGAACGAATCTTCGTCGCTCATCCTGGCTGTACTCAAGAAAGGACAATAAAAGACGTGCCTGCCTCTCTCTCTCTCTCTCTCTCTCTCTCTCTCTCTCTCTCTCTCTCTCTCTCTCTCTATCTACCTATCTATCTATCTATCTATCTATCTATCTCTATCTCTGTCTTTCTTTCTGTTTCTCTCTCTCTCTCTCTCTCTCTCTCTCTCTCTCTCTCTCTGTCTGTCTATCTATCTATCTATCTATCTCTGTCTCTCTTTATCATTCTGTATCGAAAAGTTTCGGTATAGAGCGGCTGGAGACGGCGCAGAGCGTGGCTTTTCGCCCAGCTGGACTCCGAATTCAGTCTATGGATCATAGGTTAGATACTATTTCTTAATTTTTTTTTTTTTTTATTACTTTGAGCGAAAGCAAGAGAGGACGTTTGTTTCTATTGAAAAGGAAAGAAAAAAAGAAGAAAAAAAAAGAAAAAGAGCATGGGAGGAAAAGGAGAAACACGCGAACGCGCTGCACGCACACGTGACAACTTCGGTCTATTCGACGTGCTTAGCGCGTGCCGCTAACCTGTTGCCTCTACTCTCTACGCCATGAAGGAGTTTTCAGAGCCGATAATCGAAGCTCCAAGGATATCCGTATTTCCGTGTTCTAGACTTCAAATATTTCTCCGATACTTGTCATATGGAGAACTGTTGTATTGCACGAATCGTACGATTTCGATAACGTTGTTGAATAGCTCAGAGAAGTGACGTACAGACTTATCAACTAATGATTGTACCCTCCATAGCTGAGGTATAATCGATGTTTTCCCACTTGACAGAATTCTTTAAGCTCCACTTAGTAATTCTGTAGAAAGGTCTAATCCGTTGATCTTAATCTTTAATTGTTTTTCCTCCATATCGACAAGCTTAGAAAAATACTACTTGGGATTCTTCATTTACATGTTAGTACCAAACTTTGAAAAGCAGAATATGCTTTGTATCTTAACAGAGAATTATACGTATTCATGTAAAAATATCCATATAAATAGATCTTTATTAGAGAATAAATCTGCCGAACGATAACCATCCATAATGTTCTCAGCCTAAATTAATGATAATTTAAATAACCAAACTTTGTAAGCTTCTGTATATTCATCAATCAATTATCCTTGGATGAAACGACAATTGATAGTTCAGAAGGATATATTAGCGAAAATCATTAGGAAGAAATGATGAAACAAAAGTATAGGGAAAAAATCAATATTTTACCGATAGGATAAAAAAGTAGTAGATATTATTATATTTGTACGTTAAATATCATACGTAATCATTTTCGTTCTTATTATAATGTATCATTTTTCGGTATGCCGATAACATTAGTACGAAGTCAGTTCGTACGACGATAAAGGGGTGCACAAAAGGCAAAAAAAAGAGATGATACGCGTAAAAGGAGATTGTCGCGTCGTTCGATGTAAGATATATATCTTCGTACTAGGTTGCGTGACCGGAATCCCAAGGAGGTTAAAGTTAGATTTGTAATGTATTTTTCGACGATGTGGAAATACCTATCGACTAGTTCGTGCCACGTTTCACCGACGTTTCGTAATTTCCGCTCGCCTATCCTTTTTCGATTGACGTGGATGGAAGCAAAGATTTACGTTGGGAGTACCCAACGTGTGACGGTAACGTGTAGCGACACAAACATACGAAGGCCATAGATGCTAAGAGCTGTTGGTAAGAACGTGTGCGTACGAGGGTAGCCCTTTAAAACCCTCCAAAAGTGCGAGGCAGGAATAAGAATATCCCTTTGTATTCTGAATCGCCTCTATTGGTTGCGGAACGTCATTTTTCATCGCAACAATGCACACCTGCCACTTCGGCATCGTTCATCGGCGAATAATATTGGAATTTATATATCTTTTAAAATAATCTTCGATATTTATCTACAGACGCAATACATTTCTCGTATCGGCACATCTATGCGGGATCATTGTTAGGATAATGATGATGACGGCGTCGCCCAATCCCATTTCCCATATTTCGTTAAATTTCTGATTCTCTTGAATTTCCAAGGTGCGGATCGACGTTTCGCTAGGTTTTCATTTCTGCATTATAAAATTCTCTCTTAAACTCTCCACCACTGTATCCATCTCGGGCGGTTATCTTATTTATACTCTCGTCGTTTCTTCGAAAGTTTATCCAGCGGTTTGTTCTCCCAACGGTGTTGCATTTGTCGGGATGCAACGTGATCGCGAACAAGATAAATGAAGCCTGCTTCTCCGTTTTATACTGTCGAGAGAACGACGGGATATAGGTTGCAAAAACGAACAGATCATTATCGGTCGAGAACATCGACTACTCCTCCCTCTCCCCCTATCAATCTTGTATAATTTATTTGTACGCTCTCCTTTCTTCCCTCAACGTAACAAGATATGCCAGTACGCAAATGGATTGCATGCTTGTGGAAATCATTGCTGATCACTCTTGTCCTTTAAAAACGTATTATGAGATCATACGCTCGATGAAATTCCCTTCGAATGAAAAATTCGTCTAGTCAAACAAATGATTGATTTATCTATCGTGTGCTAAAGTGAATTATTAAGAATTCCCATGAAACCCTTGTCAAATTAGTCAATGTTTTATTGAACGGTTAGTAAAGCGAAGAAATATCAACGATTGGATTTTCTGATTTTTTAATATCTATTTACATTCAATGAATACATACGAAGTCGGCCGCGCGCTAGTATTCCTAAAAACGGCTTTTGGATCGTCCTTAATTTTAAGATACAGTAATGCGCCTACTAGATGCTCGAAATGTTGCCAGCACTTTGGCTTTCGTAAAGACCTACGAACGTCGGTGGTGTTCGTGCCCTTTAATGAAATTCTAGCTTCTGACAGTGCGAAGGAGACTCGACTACGCGAACACATGCTGTCTGATACATTATATACCTTCACCCATGTAGAGTATATAAACGGTGTCCTACTCAGGTATAATGCATTACGGCGGTCCGTTGTGCCAGGATACAGGGAGCATGCACGGTGCATTGCCAGAGAATGGAGTAGGCACTATACATACCAGAACCGGACTGAATTATACTCCGTTATGGTTGTAGCTTCTATAGGCACTGCTTACTCAGAGAGAGTTTCTATATCGTATCAACCGCTACTCGATATATCCAATAGGCTCAACCGTGCTACCCTCCTTGTAACTTAATCGTCGAGGCGTTATTCCTCGTTTATTCGGAAATTCCGCTTGACTCGCTATTTTGCGACTCCATCTTTAACGGCATTTAATATTTATTAAATACTTTTATATGACTTTTCGCTTTTTATAGTTCTTATAATATTTCAACGTGTATAAAGATGAATATTCTAAACTTCTTCATATTTTCATTACTAATATTGTTTCTTGTGCTCTAACGTTTCTCTTTACAACCATATATTTCGATTTCTTTATTTTACGTCCTATATACTTCATCCGTCACTACTTGCTCCGGAATTCTCATAACTTCCTTCATGATTCGCTAAACGAAAGAATAAATTCCATTGTTAATCAATTTGTCCTCTCTTGGTGTTCTGCTTGGTGTTAGCATCTTTTAACTGATTCAATTTTTTGTTGCTGATTCTGTCCATGTACATCAAGGTCTCGTTGATTACTTATATATATATATATATATATATATATATATATATATATATATATATATACATATATATATATAATTTTTTTTTTATTGCAGGTAAGTTTACTCTGCGGCATTACGATATTCGACGTAAACTGTAAGTAACTTAAAAAGTTCGATATACTAGTCTGTGCTGAATGTTCCGTTTGTGTGATAGTCTTAGTATAAAATGTTAGTACAAGTAGAGGGAAAGAAATGCAATTCGCTTTGCAATAAAAATGTAAATTAACGTGAGAACACGTGAACAGTACAGAGGGCTAATCTTCGCGGGTGGATGCAGAGGGACGACGCCGTGGTAGCTTGAATAAGCAAACTGAACTTTGTGGCCCCGGTGACACCTTCTCTCTTCCGTCTCCGTCAGCCGCGAGTAGTGCACGGTCCAAAGGACGTTGTTATGACTGCTAATGGAAAACTATCCAATTCAAAGAACAAAGTGAAGTAACGAGTTACTTCGCCCCTCGACGCAATTGAGAAGGAGGTAAGAGCTCGAGAAAGTCTAACGAATGATGGAAAATTGTTAACATTAGAAATGAGGTTGATGGGAGGAGGGTGCTATTTTGTTCGTTGGACAAAACGTTAAAATATACACGAATGGAATGGAAGAAAAAATTTAAACGCGAATAATGAAGGATAACGATCACGTTTCTCAACTTATTTTAATCTACATATGAGCCATTTATTTTCAAAGCGGGGATAGTCCGTTAAACAAGAAAAAAACAAAAATAAAGTTAATGATGATAACAGATATAATTTAACCCTAATGGTGCATGTGGGCTGTAGGACACCCCAAATCAACTTACGATAAGCACCACTCTGGCTTATGCGTTCAGTGCATCGGCCACGAGTAAACATTTAATTATTTTGTTGTTGTAATTTTGTACTTTTATACCTCTTTGCAGAGATAAGAGTTTGTATGTATGGATATTTTAATTGAATGAATGGAAAAAAAAAACAGCAAATAATGGAGATCGATGGAATAATTGAGTGCTTTTTTCTTCTCAAAATAAGCCATGTTTGTACTATAAAATAATTATACTTTTTGTAACGATCATTTGAGTACTTATCTTTTTTTGAAAGAGAATCGTCTCAAGATGATTATGCAGCTAGATTTTTTTTTTTGAAATATTGAAAATTAAAAAAGTCAATTTTTGCACATTGCATGATTCGTGATTTTTTTTTACAATGTCACAATTGGAAACGCGTTCCCAAACCTATGTGATCATTATTTCCGAGGCTTCAAAGAATATACAATATTTTTTTATAATTGAAATAATTCAAATTTCACGATATTTAATAAGATCCTCAAGTTTAAGAGTAAGTTTATGTTTACACCGAATTTTTATTTCCCTCAGCCGTCTCTGACGAACATTATTGGGTAATAAATTTACATTATTTAACAAAATATATAAAGATTGTCTATTGATGTTTATCAATGTTGTTTAATCTGCTGTTAGATAGATGCAAACTGTTAAATATCTCGCAATAACGAACAATGGACTTGTCCCATTTTCAATATAAATAGTTCATATATAAAGATGATAATATTACGAAATAAAGCTATAAAATATTTCAAAGCAGAGTATCTTTGGATTAGTGAAAACGATGAATAAAATGTGTCAATACCATCGTTGAAAGAAATAGAATCGGTCCTCGCGAGTAACCGTTTGATCTCGAAATTTCTCTGTCCCGAGCAACATTATCCGGCAATTAGTAAGACCTTGCTCGTATTCGAGTACCTACATCCGTCCCTCAGGAAGGCTCCGGACTTTTGAAGCTTAAGTCTCAGGAGAGATTTAAATTTCAAAATTTCAATCTGGTTTGCAAATCTGCTCGTCTCCGGGCTCGCGCTGGCTCGCGCGCCTGCTCCCGCACTTCCGGCTTCGCCTGGATACCGGCAGATTGCACCGGCGCGACATCAAAAGTCTTTTACGTCGCGCCTTCCTTTTTTTTCTCTTTTGTTCCTTCTCCCTTCCTCCCTCCCTCCCCCCTCCCTCCCCTCTCTATCTCTCTCTCTCTCTCTCTCTCTCTCTCGGTCTCATCTTCGTGTCCTCTTCCCTCTTCTCCCCAATATCCACCTTTCCTATACTTACCTGCCATACCTGTTTCATAAAGCCGTCCAATTGAAGATTTAGAGACATAAGCAACGTGCATTCCATTGAGCAAAATATTTTTAAAATTATTCTTTCATCTTAAACGGCTTAAATGCTTCCTAAATATATCGGAGTCTTTCGATAATGAACGTGATTCAATGTACGTTCTAACGTGCGAGAAACTTCCTAATTCCTTTACCAAATTATACGCTTTCCTTTCTGTCGCGAAGATTCAAGAAAAACTACTAAAATGAGAGAAGAACAAAATTGTGTGTGGGTGAACAAAAGAAGAAGAAGAAGAGTTTGGATAGGGTAAAAGCTCTTCGTTACTCTTCGTTATCACGAACAAGAAAGTTTCAACGTTAGGAAGCTACAGTAAATATGTCACTTCCGCGATTGGATAGCAGCCGTGCTAACACACGGCAAATAAGTCAACTTTTCCTTCCGTTTCCCTCGTCTTCCGGAAGTTGGTTCTTCGTTGACGACTTGGCAACGTAATTACTTTACGAGGTATTACGGCGCGGTTCTCGTTTTCGACGAGGACGTCCGGATACTCATTGGAGGTCCGTGAATGGAGCTTGTCCGTCGTCAGTCAAGCGGGGTGAGACTGGAGAAAGCTAAAACGAAGAAGTAGAAAAGGAGAGAGAGAGAGAGAGAGAGAGAGAGAGAGAGAGGAGGAGAAGGGACTGGTCCGACGAACGTGTAGGAAACTTTTAATTTTTCGTCAAAAAACTTTAGCTGCTCGTTACGGCGTCCCAAGTGCGTCGCACCCACCAACGAGGCGAAGTAAAATTAAAATTCATGTGGCGCGTCTTTTCTCGAGCTCGTGTCACACGGGAGACCAAGAGGGTGTCCTGGAGGACGAAGTGCGCGCGACAGGACAACGTTGGAGATAGAGAGAAGTGAGTGTCCTACGTATGTATATTTCGAACGAACAAGAGCAAGAAAGAAGGGGCTACGTAGACAAGGATGAGACGAGGCGAGGGGCTCTAACTGAATTTGCAAATCAAATTTGGTCCCTGGTCTACGAAATTCTGTCGCAAGAGAGCGAAACGAAGCGACAGGCGGGGGCGGTAGGAAGCGGAGGACGCGCGAGGCTTCGAGCCAATTATCGTTCCTAATCCTCTCTTACTTACGCCCGAACTTGACGTGCGCTGCGATTACTTTTCGCCCAATGTTTTCTTTACCAAAATACAATTGTTTAACAATTTCGCTTTTTTCCTTTCTTTCTAGATTCGCTAGATCTTTGAATGGTAAATTCATGATACAATATTAATAATGTAAAGCGTAATTTTTTCGTTTACTATAATATTGATGTATTTGCTTCATTGAACGTATAAAGTACTATATAATTGGTGCATGGGAATGTTGTCGATTTTTCTGCATGCATCTGCATTCATTCATTTCTACACCTTCTGAATAATTCGCAAACTAATCGCATTAATTATCATGATTCGAGTATGATACAAAAATATTGATATCTCTCGAAATAGAGTTCATTCTCTCGAAGATTTTATATCGAACACGGAGTGAGATGGACGTGTTGTATTCGTGACGAATCGGATCGATCAACCTATATGGGCACTGACAATCATGCGATTAGTACGAATGACGTGACCTAATAAAATTCAATCGTCAGCTTCCAAACATCATTCCTTCTCGTTCCAATTTTTAAAATACTTTTAAAACCTCCTGCTAGTCGGTAACGTGGAACAGAGTATGCATAGAAAGATGAGGGAATACATAAAAATTGTGAGAAACAGTTAAAAAATGATGAAAATTTTAGTCGTTGGTAACAAGTGAAGTGTACGTGTTCCCGAATCTCTTTGAAATCTTGGAGGACTTTTGATGAGAGAGATAGCAATTTTATCTTCTTTTTCAGTGCGTATGTCTTTCTCCGTATTCTGACACGTCCTTCATCCGCCTCTGTGCCGCTCTTTCTTTCCGCTCCTACCATTTTCTCGCATCGTCTTTCGTGAAACTTTTCGAAACTGGTCTGTTCTCGTTGGAAAGTTTTAACGAGATCGATTTTACGTTAGTAGGATAGGTATGAGAAGACTGAGTGATTGTCCTGGGAATATCTGGGCGACGTCCCATTGACAGCCAGTTGTGCATTGTTCCTTCAGTTCTTTCTGTTTCTTCTCTCTCTCTCTCTCTCTCCCCCCCCCTCTCTCTCTCTCTCTCTCTCTCTCTCTTTCGCCGTTATTTACGCCGTAGAACACGGACACAAGCGAACGTGACATTCGTTGCGTTATCGTATCTTCCTAATCGATTGAACCTATCGAGAGTTTTTTCTACGTCGCAGAACAGACCACAGTTCTCTTTAATTTCTTTTTTCAACGCATTTCAAAAGTCCATTTTCAAATGTTGCCTTTTGTACTCGCACAACATAATGTCTCTTCGATATAATCGTACACAAAGCTTTAGTGTTGCTCTAACGTTTTCAGATTAAAGGAACGTCCACGAGGTATTTTCCATGTTAATGACCAGTAGAACAGCAAGTAGGGCGTCCGTTTGAAATGCAGTGTACAAAATTACGGAACTGTATTCGAAACGATTCACTCAATTATCAACGAAACGTATGTCATGCGTTTTATCTTTATTGAAAATTAAAGTTTAATAGGGCGCAGAAACAGGCTTTTAAGGTCAGGCATATACATTCTACAAATAACTATACCACATTGAACTACCAAATTATTTGAGAGGTACAAATAATATCGGTTTATGACGTTCGATATTCGTAGAATGGCTATTTGTTTTATAATTGGTGTTCGTATATAACACATTACAGCTAATCTAGCGGCTACCATACGATAGGGAAATATGCCTCATACTCATATTAATATATCGACAGTTTGCTCGGAGCATTATGGAAATTACAGATTTCACATATTTTCGTACTTTCTCGAAACCAATAACGTTGTATGTTCTCTCACACACACACACACACACACGCGCGCGCACGCACGCACGCACGCACATACATACTTTTGTAAACCGATCTCTTAGTTTAGAAATTTTCGTTGAAATAAATATGAATAACGTTGTACATATATTTCCTTGCCCATCGTGTACGCGTTCTCTAAAAGTGATATTATTTTACAATGTTCATTTTATAAAACTTTAGTAGTCGAAGTTATTCCTCTGATTGCGTAGCACGAAATGTGGTCTTGTAATTGAAAAAAGTGTTGTTATGTTTTGGAAATGTTATGATAGAAGAAGGTCATAAGTCAAGAAACACTTCTGTTTGGGATTGAACATACCCGCAGTATTCGTTTGGTATGCCAAAGGGCAAGCAAAGTCGGCTGTGGTAATCCTGGTTGCGCGGAGTTTCTATAATCTTCTCGAATAGTTTAATCTTGCAGAGTTTCCGCATGCTGCTGGACCTGATCTAAGGAACTTAATACTCGTTGGCGAAGGTTTCGCGACCACGCTATTCTAAGAATACAGGTACTAGGAATAATTCTTATTGAAATTATCTGTAATCTTTATCGTGATCGAAAACGGACAAAGACTTGATACAAACTTAAAATTCGTCGTTACTTACACGTAGATGGTATATCGTTATCCCTCGGAAAAATCGCGTCTATTAATTGAAAGCAGCAGTTAAAGGGTTTTATGCAAGAAGTTTCAAAGTGCCGTTTAATTTAATGGTACTTGAAGACTTTCTGCATAAAGCCGTTTATTAGAACACCTTGCGTGGAGTACGGTGGCTGTAAGTCGAGACTTCTCTTAACTTTTCGCTTCTGCCATTCAGAACACTCGGATTACTATGATGCTACAAGATTTTGCGGATGTCTCTTATGTCCTGTTATTTTAATTTTTTCACTAAAAGTATATAGATTACGTCATGTAGTTATTTAAGATTTTCCGTATAATTTACCGATCGATCTGATTATTATTATAAGTAAACGAAGCTCTATTGTGAATTATATTCTTTAGGAAAAAAATATTTTATTCGGCATCACAGCCACTTTGAATTACTTGAGTAATTCGTACAACGATTCTCTAGAGTAGTATAGTGCGTTAAGAAATTCATCGGTTTATACGACGGCCCTTATACGAATTCTTTGATTTTAACACGTATTAATCTTCGCGTCGAACGAACGAAGAGAAAGAAGAGAAATAAAAAGAAAATGGAAAGAAAAGAGCGAACGTATACGTCGCCTTAAAGTGACGTTATTGTGATATAAATTGAGATATAGAGTGGTGAGCAGGAAGTTTCAGGGGTGCTGACGAAGAAAGTTGAAGGATCAGCCGAAGCTGTTAGTCTTGATTATCGTGGACAGTCGTCGTGGAACCCTCGCGGTGCCGACGACCAAACGGAAGACGCATGGTCTCCTACCGACCACGAACCTTCCCGTTGGGGGCTATTAATTCGTACAAATGCCACCCTTTATTAGACAAGACCTAACTCAGGCAACGGTGTGCAACGTGCCATTACGAATACATATACGGTGCTGTTACATAGTATTCCCTGAGTTTCTAGTGTTCCTATCTATGCTTGAAATTTGTAGGAGGACGTTTTTGTTAGATGCAAGCACGCAGTGCGATATACCATCTTTCGAAGGGATTTATTTGTCTCGGAAAATCTGTCAAGATTATCTACAGGAAAGGAAAACGTTCCTGTATAAGGCAAATGTTTATTCGATTTTTTCTTCGTTTATGTAACGCTATTTCATGAGCTCGAGAAATCTACGAGATTCCTTGTGCGACTTTGAAGATTCTTTCGAATTCGATATGGCGAGGAATGGAATACGTGAAAGAAAATTAGGGCCAAGCGCATTTAATAAGTGTAAAATGTTGATCGCGAAGAAAAAAAAAAAAAAAGGAGTGGAAATGAAAGGTGAGGCTGCTGAATACGGTAACAATGCGGTAAATCAGTGTCACACATTTCTCCCTCTTCGAAGGTTTAGTCCGCTACTTCGAAGGACTTTATTGAAGTCCCGTCAATCTCTGTCATTCGTAGCTTCCAATTTGAATGAAATCGTTCGGACAGGTTGGGCCGGCATATCAGGCGAAAGAGCGACGTTAGGACGACAGAATAGGCGATGGACTTTATACGCAAACTCGAAAGACAAATTGGGCAACGTTATACTCCTGTGGCAAAGGCGAAACTGCTTGGAGCAGGTGTATCGCGAAATATATATTACCAACGAATGGTTGTTCAGTAATTAAAATGTCTCTCCTTTACGAAATTGTGTTCTACGAGCACGCTGAGGTATATTCAATGTTTTTCGAATTAATTTTTTACTCTTCGTCAAAGTGTTACAACGTTGTAAAATCTTTTTCTTCTTATCATCCGTTTCTTTGGTGTTCCTGGTATTCTTTGATAATTTTTTAACCAAAGATACAAAAATCCTCAAAGTGCATGAAGGACAAGGCATTATGTAATTAAGCGCGAGCAAGAATTTTCTTATGCGTCGCTTTTGTCCTAATGAAGAACTTAACGAGAAGATGTCATAACTTATGGAAAATCTGTGGTCTAAAGAGTGCCTTAGTCTTATCGTTTTTATAATCGACAATTCCTATTTCACGGGTGTATCATTATTTCTTCCGCGAACATGTATGTTCTATGATGGAAACTAGGAAGTACAAGCGTGATTCTTTATGAACGCCGGCGCAGGGTCTGGATAGAAAAGTCTGGAGAAAAAGTTTTTCCGCCGAAAGTTTTCACGCGAGTTATCACTCCTTTTCTATCGCTATCGTGTCTACTTTTCCCCTTCTCTTCATTTCTTTCAAAGTCGATACGCACTTACGTGGCGTATTCCGTATTTTCGGTGTCTACATACCGGTTAACGACAGCTCCGACGATTAATATCTATTCTTCTTCCATTCGTGTTACTTAACAAGTTATTTGGAGTTAGCATTGTGCGATAAAAGAAAAAGTTGGAAGCTTAATTACTTTATAAACAACTTTTGACCGCGAATCGTTATAGAATTTAACCGAACATCACGGGAAACTGTTTAGCCCAGCTTCAAATTCTTTTCTGACATCCTTCATCGTAGTAAAGTATCGAGGAACCCGAATCTCTAAGGATTATAGACCTTCGATGCATCGAACAGAGATGCGGCAAACGGCGAAGAAGAAAGGCTAGATGGGGCCGGAAAAGGGATAGAGAAAAGGAGATGAAGCTCTCGTGATGGAGAAACTCATGGGAAATCGATCATTCTACTTTTGGTAGTTAATTAAACTCGAAGTTATTAAATTCATAAAAACTGTACGGATGTTGAGTCTACTTCCAGTTCATTTCTCTCGTGAGTATACACACCTGTTATTTCCATCTTTTTATTTTACGTTGAGAACTTCATTATCCTTTTTTCTCTTTTTATTAACCAGAAACTTTTAAAACATCGTTATGACACGAAAGAAAATGAAATGGATGATGACTTTTTTATCGAAGAGCTTGCATATGCAAAAATGGTCATTGTTTTAATTAGGAATCTACGTATGGATCAAGAGAAAGTTGCGTACTGGGACATTATTTAAAGCTCGTATTTTCGCGTTAGCAAACTGAACGAGAGGGTACAGTTGATCCCGTAAAATATTTCGAAGCCGCAGCCGATATCGAGGCTACGATTTCACCATAGAGATTCATCGAGACAATTTGTGCACCTGGTTTCTGCCGACCGCTTTTTTAGGATCATGGCAGACGCAGAAGGATTTACGATGGTAACACACCCACTTTGTGAGGGTAAACGAAAAAGACAAAAGAGATGTCAGATTAGGTCACATAACTTTGTCCTTTTTTCATTGTTTCCCATAGAAGCGAAAATCAGCGGCCGTCTAGCCTTTCCAGAAGAAAGAAAGAAAGCCGGGTGGTATCGAATTTTCCGAGGTAAAACAGCAAGCGTACAGAGCTAGTGAACGCAGTAACGTTCAAGTTATAGTTTCACCCCTCTCTCTCTCTCTCTCTCTCTCTCTCTCTCTCTCTTTCTCCCTCTCTCTCTCTCTATACTCGTTCCTTCAGCTTCTTGAGAAATGAAGGAGGAGGAGGAAGAAGAGGAGCGATAGGAAGGAAGGAAACGAAGGGTGGAAAGAGAGGCCCGGAGGCAAAGAAAGCGAGGGATGGAAAACGTTAGGGAGAAAACTTCGGCCTTTTATGATTGCAGGGATGCTCGCGTACTTTACGCTGGCCCGTAAACTCTTCTCTTTGCAGAGGAGCTCGTAGCCCTTAATAATAGATTTTCACGAAACGTCGAGGGCAGACGAGAGCGAGAGGATGGAATAGGTGGAAAGGGAAGGTAAAGTCAGGTGCAGGGAGGGAATACTATGTTGACGTTAGGATGAGAGGTAGCTCGTAGCAGTAAGAAAGAGGGAACATCTTCGAGATGGGGGTTGCATCGTTCTCGGGTCGTCCTCGCGTCATACTCGCGTCGTCCTTGCGTCGTACTCGCGTCGCTTGTGCATAAGTTGTCGTTTCTATCTCGAAGACCGCGGTGCTTACTTTGAAAATTTATTTTTCCCTCGTCGTATAACATTGTAGATGCGAGAGGGTTGCTTGCGGATGAGTTGGTTGACGGACACTAGCTTTCTTCCAAGTGTTGCATGCTATCTTCGATACTAGATGAGACTGGAAATAAGACTAAAAGAGAGAGAGAGAGAGAAAGAGAGAGAGAGAGAGACAGAGAGAAAAGGAAATTTCAAGGTGTAAGTTGTAAATGTGTACGAAGTTGGTCGCATTCGCATGCATCCATCCACGAGTGTACGCTGACAGATAAACCGCTGAGTCAAGCTATTTGACTTGCACATTTCTAGCGTTGGCACACCACCCTCGGACGTCGCTGGGAGTTATAAACGGGCGCTTTAGAGCTCCCTTGAAATTGGACTGCGGGGAATAAACGAAGCAACCCTTCTCTTTCTCTTCGTCATCACCTTGAACAAGCCAACAAGTATATTCTTGGTGAAATGATCTCATAATCACGTTTACTTGTATTTATATACGTTAAGTGATTAATTCGTATATTGGTTATAGAACGATCGATTCATAGATTCATAGATTTTTCGTATATCAGAAATAACACACGTAATTCGAAACATTCGTAGAGAAAGAACATCGAGTCATTATAAAGAATGTTGTTTCCCTGGAATATTTCTGCATCTCCAACGCTGCGAATTCTGTGAAATAACGTGAGGCAGTAGTTTTCAAGTACGCTCGAAAGAATTTCTTCTCGCTAGCTATATACTCTCCTATCCTCCTAATGTAGACGGAATGGCATTGAACGGAGGCAGCGAGGCGACGAAGTACAGAAGTAATGGGACAGGCAAGTGCTATTGTACACGCATAAATACAATTCTGGGATTAAAAAAAGTGGACCGATCCTCTCCGACGAGCAAGTAGTAGTGCCGCTACTACTTTGATCCTTTTCTTACTCACCCGCTGTACTCCAGAACTCTTACCACCACCGCAATACTCGTAAAGAAGATCCGACTTGTATACTACTGTCGCGAATGTTGAGCCGTCGGAACGCAGAGAGAAAGCAACCATCCCTTTTACTTCCAGTAGCTTTGCTCATTTCATTTTACCTTTCTTTTTATTATACATGTTATTATATGCACGTACAATCTATATTGGCCCAACATATATATATATATACATATATATATATATTGGTCCATTGTGACAAGTAAATAAACTGAGGTACATTATATTGAAAGAATTCTATTGAAAGAACAAAAAATGAGAAAGAGAGGAGTCAAAGAGAAATGAAGGAGACATCGAAAGAGTGAATACTCGAAAGAGGATTCAACTACGTTGTGCGTTGCACCTCTTGGAAAAGAGCTTCCGGCTACGACTCATTCTCGTAGCCTGTAAAGAAACTAAGAGACCTCTGGTAATAGATAGAGAGAATGAGGGAGGAAGATAAAGAGAAGGATGAAAGAACGAGGAGCGTGTATAAAATGAGGACCATTTTTGAAATGATAAAATCCAGAATATTTCTAGCTTACGCAAGATATAAAGAAAAGAACATCCTGCGATAGAGACGGGAAAGCGAGCGTTCACGAGAATGTTCTCTTTTTCTCTGTCTTTATCGTGAAAGTGCGAACATTATTATCGAAGACGATCGATTATGATAGCTATTGCGCATTAACTTTCGACTTTTTGCGAATTGTATTCATGTTCGATATAACTTTCTTCTTTCTAGTGCGATCCATATATTATTTAATTTTACTTTTTCCGTTTCTCTACATAAGCCCCCTATCATACTTTTATCGTACTCTCCCCATTCCCATTTTTGTTGTATATTACGGAGACTTGTGTAAAAACACTAAGAGGAAAAGAGGGCTCCTTAATGTCGTACGGTGTTTATCTCAAAAGTATGTGCAAGATATGTAGATTGTGAATTGTAGATCCGCCAAAGAGTGCGTAAAATATGGACAAAAGAAAAGAAATCGCTACGGTAATTGACATAAAGTGCTAAAAAGAGAGTATTTCCGTGACGTGTACGTTTCAACGCTATAGTCTTGACAAACGTAATAGGCAACGTTGAGAAACACCCCTCGAGGAATATTTCTATATTCATCGAACGGGCAAACTAGTAAATTATTCAGACGGACCGGAGAGAAGGTTGAAAATTTATCGAACGACTTTCTCGTTCCGTCCAAAATTTGCGAATGATTAAAGTTCCGAGATAAAATGTAAATTGCATATCCGCGGAAAAAGGAGATCACTCGTAGCCATTTGGAGAAAAGGGCTGCTGCACTTTCGGTGCACAAAGAAGCATAAAGATGGGTCTCGCTCGAGGCTCAGGCATTTCACTACTCGCACCGCGCATTAATTCGAAATGAGATTACTTAGGTACGTGAAGAGGACCGTCTTCCGAGCTCTTGCACTGTTAACTTAAATTGACTATCGTTCTCGAAATAATGGCAATGTCTTTGTCGCCTTTGCGACCATCTTCCGCCTCCTCATCAGCTCTACCCTTTCCGTCCTTCCCTACGGTTCTTCTGTATCTTCGTATCTCTCTTCTCTACCTCTTCCATTTCTTCCTTCTCCCTCTCTCTTTCTCTCTTTCTCTCGTATTCTCTTTAAAACAAACGGGGAACTTTGCGTTTAAACTGCATTTCGCCTCCAAATTAACAATTACATTGTTTTAAAATGCTGTGCGCTGGCTTAAGAACCTCTCCTCTCCTTGTTCTTAGTTTAACTTTTCAACGAGGACGAGTAACAACGAGAGATAGAGAAACAAAGCGCGATTGTAAAAAGGAAAAATTTTTTCCCAAAATACTTCATCCTTTATTCAAAAGTTCAACTTAAAAAAATATCTGATTGATCCTTCCCTTCGTTTCTTTGCAAATTTTCTTACTCACTTTAAACTTACTTTCTTGATTGAAGTCGTAGGTAAACATATAATCGTCGGCCGTAAATTTGGAGGTTGACTTAACCCGAGATGCAAGTTCTTCGTTGTACCCAAGAAATATACTCTTCTTATTTCCTTTCCTCTCTCTCTCTCTCTCTCTCTCTCTTTCTCTCTGGCAAGTTCGAAAGAAGCAAATTTAAGAGATTTCGGGTCCTATCCTTCAGATGGAGGAAGTTTGTTACGTCAATTTAAAAAATTGATTGACTTATATTCCGATTCTTGAAACGTCATAGGCCGAGAGAAGAAGAAGAGTTTAGGTGTAACGGCAAAATAGACCCTTTCCTAATCGGTACTTTCCGATTCCTTTACCTCGTAATTTCTTCAAAACCATTTTCCACACAGCTGTTGGTAGACATTATCGTTTCCAATTCTTCACGATTTTGCGCAAATCAAATGACAGCCTCAGAGAAGGTGGTGGCAGAGGCACGGTCAGAGCAGTACCGCTGTTAGTTTTTTCTTTGATGCTTTTCCGAGCTCTCTCACCAAGGTAGAAGTCAGTCGAGTGTGAGTCTCGAGGCATCCCTTGCTCTAGAGTAAGAAAAAAAGAGAAAGAAAGAGAGGGTGTTCTGTTATGGATCCGAAGTAAGGGGTGTCAAGGGAGAACTATACGATGCTTCGTCGCCTCGTACCTTCGACCAACACAAAGGTCTTTCTCTCTCTCTCTCTCTCTCTCTCTCTCTCTCTCTCTCTCTCTCTCTCTCTCTTTTCCACACTTCCTTCGCATGATGCGCGCGAGTGCGCGTTATTGGCAGACCGCTTTACCGCATCACCGTCCAACACTATTTCAAACATGTTACGTCGAATATTCCTACATATATCCCAACTTGCAACATTTTCTTTTACCTTCCCTTGCGATCGACTAAAGAAGAGGTCCGTAACGTTACCAGTGAAAGCCGATATCTATTCCGTAAGTTCGCCGTCGTCAAAGCAATTTCGAAGATGACATAAATATGATACATGAACAGTTTAGTAGTTCATCTGACTGCCATTACAATTATATATTTTTGTAATATGAAAATCGAACAATATTTCATTTATAATGTGTATAAAATTGTAATGGCTAAACATAGATACATTAAATTGTATATTTTTGTTAATCACAATAAGTGATACATAACAGGAAAGAAAAATTTTTTTTTATTCATGAACAATCGAAATATACACCAATTTATTCAAATATACCATGGTGTCTGAATATTTTTGTCACTTACTGTACCGCATTAATGCGTTTTTATTAACATTTGTTATGTTTTCATTACTATCCTATTAATGAATGTAAAATGTTTTAATATTCATACGATCTTGTACACGCGACACTTGTTTTTGATACTTTCTAAGATTAATTAAAGATTCTTCCAGAACACAGCAGGGCGGTAAGAGCGTTGATCTTGGCTTCCATTGATTCATCATTACTTTTTCTCACATATTCGTCATCGGCAGCATAAAGATAACATGACAAATGATGAGCATCGTTATCAAGTAATATAACCTTCGTAGTGGCCCGTTATTAGAATTCCACGTCCTATCAAATCCGTCATAACTTCTTGTATAACGAGACGCTCGTCGTTAGGAGTGCTTGAAATTGTCGCTCATTGTCCCACCCTTATCTTGTCTAACTTTGTAGGAAAGCTGCTCGGGGGTTAAGTCGCGCCAGAGTAGGTATGTCTTGAATAATTCACAAGGTCGAATATTGGCGAACGACATTATATGCGATCGTGTTTGTGCGT
This sequence comes from Vespa velutina, assembly GCF_912470025.1. Taxonomy (NCBI): domain Eukaryota; kingdom Metazoa; phylum Arthropoda; class Insecta; order Hymenoptera; family Vespidae; genus Vespa; species Vespa velutina. The sequence continues at coordinate 299,307 of NC_062199.1, read as the reverse complement.
ATGTGTGCGCGCATCACTGTACACATTTATACATATTTATAACACATACATTTAAATTTAAACATTTATACACGTGCACGCGTATCTGTATGCTATCTATGTATAGAAGCACACACAGACCCACCCACACACAAGTATCATGCCCCCTGCAAGCTCGCGGTCCTTAGAGTACGGTAGCCTTCGTCCGGACACGGATGGCTGCGCGATTTGTGCAAGGGACACGCCTCTGAATGGCGTATAATTAAGTCGCAACATCGACGCGGTCTTCCTGCGACGTGTCCACTGGGAAACGGATGAGCAAGAACAAACATAGCTAAATGAACACCCCTTTCCCTCGTTCTTGGTCCCCTTCGACTCTCCTGCTTGGTCTCTCGTTATTGCTCGGCCTATAGGTAACATTCGTAGTTCACCTTTCCTTTCTTTCATTCTCGAGCTTGCGCCTTGAATGATTTTCAAAATGAGCTGAAAGTTCTTTGAAACTTTCGATATATAGAACGTAATGAAAATTTTAATCTAAGAGTACCTTTGAACTGTAAATGCGTAAGCGAAACAGCTCGAGACTCGAAAAGTCATTCTCTTAGTGTAAAATTATTGTCGATTGTTGTGTTGGCTTTTCCATTCTTTTTATGAATATATATATATATATATATATATATATATATATATATATATTTCATATCATAGTCAAATTGTCGAATTAATGTCGTTTGCAGTTTTCTTCGGAAATGATGAATAAAGCGAGAGTAGTTTCTGCAAAAATCCTCAGCCAGCCCGGGAGAACGTGTGACAAGCGAACGCTACAAAACGTATGACTCGTGATCTTGATTGCTGCTCTTCATCGACCATCACTCGGACGTATGCTGCGATGTATACGAATCAAACACGAGAGTATTCACCATAATCGCGAGCGCATGTGTGTGTGTGTGTGTGAACATGTATGGACGTATCTACTATTGGTACGTGTACGTATATAGCACAAAAGAGGGGTTGGGCTTCTTCCTGGATATATCTACTTCGTTGATTTTCAAAAGGTCAATATAGCTGCACTCGGAATACTGTAATTAAAGGACCTCACGACTAATGTATCTATCAACGTGACCGGTGACTTGTTCCAGTTTCAATTTTTAAGAGAGCGAGAACCGGAAAAATATTCGCTCAAACGTGGATTACGTCCCAATTCGGAGGTAACTGTAATTGAATCGATCAAAGGGTCGAACGTACAATAAAGACAACTACTGTATACTCTTGCTTCGCTTTGAGAAAGTTACAGGATTAAAGATCACACAAGAATTCAAGCAAGCTTGAACGCAATATAATATATTTCAAAAATGACGAAACGAAATTAGATCATTAAAAGGGTATTCTGAGAACAAGAAGAAACTAAAAATTGTAAGAGAAAAGGAAAATGAAGGATAGACAAGTATTTGCTAGAGTTCAAGAGGTACTTAATACTAGAACTCCTTCGGTGTGCATTCGGTAGGTAGATTTTGCAAAGCACGAGACAACCCATTCACTCTTTTTCTCTCTCATTCTCTTTTTGGAGACTCGATCAGTGAATTGCTTTTCATTAAGGCCCGATTCATTCTTCATTTTTTTGTCCCATTTCGTCTTACTCACAGTACTTTCGGATAAATTACTGAACCCCTGGCACTTCCTCGTTGGCCCCAGGGTACTCACAGACAATTTAGCTCCGTTGCGTCTATCCCTTCTGCTCGCGCAGAAACTCTCCTTGCGTCCTTTTCTCTCTTCCTTTCCTCTTTGCCCCGATACAAACTTTTAAATAAGACGCTTCTGGGCGACTTGACTTCCTTCCTACAGCGACGCCTTTTGGAGGGAGTCGACAGCAAGCTCTGCTTCTACTCCGTCTCTTTCTCTCCTCCTCCTCTTTCTCTTCTTCTGCTTCTTTTGCTTCTTCTTCTTCTTCTTCTTCTTCTTCTTCTTCTTCTTGTCTTTGCTCCCCTTCTTCATCTTTCTTTTTCTTCTTTATTCTCCGACCATACCATTGAAGTTGTCTTCTTGGAGAATTCCAAGTACCTCATGCGTGTCATCAACTTTGTTGTTGTGGTATCAATTTCTTCCTGGGATTCCAATTATTTGCTCGTTCCGTAATGTAATTCTCCCTTTCCATTTTCGACTCCGAATGCTTAACAATATAATTTCCAAAAGTATAGCCGAAACGAAGAACACGATGACGACTTTAGTGGGGAGCTCACTCTCTTCATAGATAAATTATCTTTAAATATTTCTACTTTATTGTATTCCTCCATACAATTCGAACGTCTCAGATAAAAAATTATAAAGCGTTTCTTCTATAATATAATCGGAAAATGTTTGTCCTAGAAGAAGGATTTGCTGAACGGTCTTTTCAGAGATGAATTTCGATACTCGTCTATTCCTAAATTCCGAATATTCGAGATGTGCCTATGGGACAGTTGAAATGAGATCACAGTGGCTTGCTTTCGGATCTGATTGGTGGAAGAAAGTTTCTGCGAATTTCATGAATCACAAATGAGAGAAACGAAACGACATTAAACTCGCGGACTTTTGCGCGTATAATACTAGAACGCAAGAAATTGTGATGATAGTAGAATTAGTGGAAAGGAATGAAGTATAATTAGAAATTTTTACTCTTTCTATCATTTCATGAAAATGCTCGTATATCGATACTTTTAAACAAGGCTTAAACTTCATAATTTTTTTTTTTTTCATTTAACCTTTCAGACACCCAAAACACGTTAATGCGCGCCTTGCATTGTCGGACGCGTAGTGCCGTGTATATACAAAATGCGCATGTAGTTTGAACTTGAAAATTAATTAATATAATTAATCAAGTGTAAAATGGCCCTTTGTGTGGAATCATGTTTTGAAACATACCACACAAAAGAAAACTTTTAAATTAGTCAATGCTTTCGTATATTTTTTCGAAAATAAATAATTACATTCATTTTCAGTTATTGAGTTCTTTATCTGGGATCTAGCAGGTACCATCGAGATAAATTGTATGCCATCTAAAGAGTTATTTTTCTTTTTTTTATAGATCATCGAAAAGTCGATCCACAAAACCATTAATTCGCATAATGTCATATAATAATATCGTAAGGCTGTTTATTCGAATGGGTCCGTATTTATTTTCGTCGTTCGTATATCACAAAAAAAAAAGGTATATATACTGAATACAGAGATATATCAGTAGAGCAATTTTATATGGTTGTTAGCGACCGTAAGGTAGACAATAACCGGGTATAACACCCGCTCGCACGTGCACATCTGTGATCTTATTTTACGCGTCGGTTCTCAGCGCACTTTATATAAATTCCGAGCGTAATTTTTGTTCAGATTGTTTTACCCGCTTTTACGACATTTTATTTCGTTCGTGCTATTAAGTGGAACTTGAAGTTACTCAAAAGATGTCTCTTCAAGAGCCAGGCGAATGAAGGGGACAGGAGAGGAAGGAATGAAGAACTTTTCTAAAAGTCTGTGGTAGTTTCTCTCGAGTACCACGGAAAATTCATTCTTTCCTTGCGTGCCCTTCGTTTGCTTGCTGTTGTTCCCTCTTTCGCGTTTGCGTGGTCGACGTTGATAGTAGGGTTTTTCGATGTTCGAACTTTGGTCAGGAACACAATGGATCCATCTAAACCTCTTTCTAACTCTCCCTCTCTCTTCCACTCTCTCGCTCGCTCTCGGACCAGTCGTCCACTCAGAATCGGCGTCTGTCCCATACACTCGAGCCACAGAAATGTTTGCATTTACCGGCGGGGCGTACACCCTTCGCCATCCCGTGAAAGCTTTCGGTGAGCCATGCGAAGCGTCAACTAGAAGTGCGTCCATCCAGCGGGTATGTGTGGGATGCATGTGGGTAAACGTCGGATGGCATCGTCGTCACAGCGACGCACAACACTGTGGCTCTCCATCTTGGGATGTATCCAGAATGGCTTAGAGAGAATAGGGTCTAGTCCGATTGAAAGAATGCCCCAATGTGTTGACGCGCTTAAGCACTGTGACGTTTCTCCGATAGGTCTTTCAGAAAATTACAGCCGAAATTGGGCCGAGTTGATTTAACGTAGAATTATTGTCAGAAACATCTCTTTTTCTTCTTTCTTTCTTTCTTTCTTTCTTTCTTCTTAGAAAGGATTTCTCAGTAATCCTTTTTAGTACATACTTTCTTGAACTTTATACGTCAATATAAAATAAAAAATATTAGGTATAGTTGGTGCGTCGATAAAAAATCGATAAGATTCTTGTTCTAATATTCAATGTTCCGAGGCTAGTCTTCGCCTTATTTTTCTCCCTCTCTTTCGCGCGCTCACCGAGGTTTAATACCCTTCGTTACGGCAGACGGGAATTAGTTTAATCCACGGGCAGAGCTAATTAACGTTTAAGAAGGCGAGACCGTTTTTTCTTTCGCCGTTATATTCTCTCCTTAAGTAACTTTCTTTTTTTCGGAGAAAGAGGGAAAGTTAATGGCAGCTCCGTCCACTTTTCTCTTCCTTGCTGCCTCCTTTCCTTCGAAAGCTCTTTGCATTTGTTCCTAGCACCACCAGTCCACCAGATTCGACCTTGTTACGTCAATTTTTCAATATCCTCCTGTCGAAAAGTTTCTCGAGATAATTTTCGATAGTCTAGGAATTAGATCGGCACGTCGAATCGAACGTTACCGTTAACCGAACTAACTATGCCCCTGTAGTATCATAGGTAATCGAGATAGCAAGGGTTGATCGGGGATCTATTGTATAACTAAATACACGGGCATGTGGTTCTGGGGTCAGGGTATAGCGAACAATATTTCGCGGAAAGGCGATGGTGGTGGTGTTGATCGTGGGTCGTACCGGCGGTACTCTTCTACCACCGTTCGACCTCGCCAAGGTTTCAGTTCCGAGTCCGGCACATTAATGGAGATAGTGGCTCTGCTCAAACGTATAATTGCAGGGCCAGGCAATTGAGAAACTCCCAAGGGTTGCGGATCCCGCAAATCCACCCGCCACTACGCCCACTAACTTCGAACCCCTCTTTACTCCATACGTTTCTCTAGACTACCTCCGTGATAAGATGTCCCTCTTTCTATCCCGTCGCCTCTACTTCTCGAAATAGAGAACGTATCATAAAAATAAAATATGACTCGAATATAAATGTCAATAGTCAATTGTAATTAAATTATTAATATTTATATTCGAAAAAGTCATGAATAATAGATCGAAGAGAACTGTGTTTGTATGGAATTTTTATTTCAATTCCAACAAAAAATTGACCACCCTCGTGAGATATAATCGCGTTTTCTTGTACGTAGAAAGGATGATTTTCTTTGTCACTTTGATCGTGCATAATGCACGGTTAAGTTACGAACAGACTATATAACTAATTATACACTATTACGCGCCTGATTTCCCCGCGGACGAAAAATAGAGGGTATATATTAGGAGGCTTCCCCTGTGAGAGTAATAAGCGCCATTAAGATCTACCATCTCCACCTTTCGCTTCTCTTATTCTCCTTCTCCTTTCTTCATCCTTCCTCTGGCAAGCAAGTTGAGCGAGAAAGTCACTTGGAGAAATGTCGAGAAACGTGGACGAAAGAGAGAGAGAGAGAGAGAGAGAGAGAGAGAGAGAGAGAGAGAGAGAAAGAGAGACAAAGAGATGCGAGAACAAAAAATGGCTATCTGTATCTCTCTTTGTTTCATTCTTGGAAAGCAGGAGCACGCGACCGCCTTCCTTAGTATCGCGAATTACTTATTAATGGCCGCACTTTATCCAATTAAAATAAATTACCACCAACCGTTCTTTACTTTTTGTTATCGTGGTACCTCTCGAGTAGATAAAAGTGGAAACTCGATTGACGAGAATATCGTTATTGTATCTTTTTGATGCCTTCTATGTGGCTTTTTCTCATTAAAAATGATTATGTTCCATCTTTAGAAGGAATCGCGGTAAACTATGACTTTTATTGCTTTTCCTATTCCTCTTTTTTACGCTACTCTAATTCGCAATGTCTTCTTGATTTTGACCGTGTCTTATAAAGTCCCTGACAATATTATAAATATCGATCAGTCGTGATTCTCCGGAGATTGTAAAGCACATTATGAAGTCACGTCTTTCGCAATTTCATTTATTTTCTTTCTTCTCTTTTCCGCAATGGATTAGCAATCTCCATGGCCGACTTCGTGGCCTCATTTAAGATCGTTGGTTGATTGCAATTTTGACCGTAGCACGGCGGTGCGGTCGTCTTATCGGATTTAGCAGGAACTAGACGAAGAGAAGAGGAGAGAGAGAGAGAGAGAGAGAGGCAGACTGCAGGAATACCTCGCTTCGGAGGAAAGTTAAGGTTGGGTCTTTACTTAACCGTAATCGGAAGATATTGCCGGGAGCACTGCACCAAGGGCACTTTACCAGCCGCCTTAAGAAAGCACTAGCTTCGCGAGGCCCAGTAACGCCGCTCCGGACCGTTATTAAAAGACTTTCCCACTCCCTTTTATCTCGACTACCCTGCTTTCACCTTTCTCTTTCTTTCCGTGCACCTTACCCGCCAGCGCAAGAGCGGCAGAACATTGAGATATCTCACCTAAGAGTGTTTCTATGTCAACCTTTGTACTTTTTAACGGGCGATGTACGACGGTGATGCGTCTCGAGCACTATGTGTCTCCATAACCAGGTAGAAAACGACGTTGGAAAGACGTAGGCTCCAAACGAGCTATGCCGGACGGTAATGGTGCTTTTTAATTTCTTTCCTGAAAATAAGTTGTGGAACGAAGACGGACGTTTTGGACAACGATGGATATTTACCAGAAAACTCGTAAACTCTCGTGAAAGTCAAACCATCCGTTAAACGATTCTTCATAATCATGCACAAGTTTGCTCATTGTAAAATCTCAACGTAGTTTCGTATCGTGCTCCTATCCATTTTAAATTACCCACACTACGTCGAGTTATTCGCCATACTTAAAAATGGGGCTCAACGTGATCACCTCGGTGTGATACGACGACGCGAGTTGACACTTCCGGGTCGCAGAAATGCTCGTAAATCCCACGGGATGACACTTTTCATCAGGCTCTGATTACTTATTCACGGTCCGAACTGGACGAACGATGGGTTCGCCGATACGAACGCTAACTAGTACGGCTCTGCCTCTCACTTTCCTGCCACTATGATTGATAATAATGCACGCCTGCCGTCAACGCTCGGTGGCTGATATTGCTAAAACATAATTTACGAGGTAGAAATAAAATTCCAACGATCGAGCCTGCATCAGGCAGCGTTTATATTATAACGAGACTCCGATGACTTTGCCAACAAAAATAATTTTTTTTACTTTTACGTTTATTCGATTCTTCTAATCGTAGTAAATAATTTTTTTCGAATTGATAATATCGTAGTTTATGGTCGCGTCGAGACTCTTTTGATCGCGCCCTTATTTCTATCGTCGCGTTAATTAATTTCGTTTAGGAACGAATGTCGCGGTAATAACAGTGCCTCTGCATCTAAATGCATGCGATCTTGCAATGCGCGATATATACGTGAAGGAACGCGTCGCTCGCTTTCGTTAGAGAGCTGGCAAACGGATACGCGGATCAGAGGAAAGACAGGAAAGTCCCTCGTTGTCGACCGTTTCTTCTTTCCCCGTCTTTCTCCATCTCTCTTCATTTCCTCTATCCTATTTACTGCACGGTACATCCCTGTCTTTGGCCGACCCTCTCCTATGTACGCCTCATACGTACCCTTCTCTCCGCTCTCCCCTCCCCATTCTTCCCTCTTACTCTCCATTTTCCTTGTCTTTCTCTTTCCGTCCGTAGCGAAATAACAGGCTACACAACTATCATATTTCCCCCTTATTTTTTGTCTTGCTGTCACACAGCGCCATATATTTTGACGTCCCTATTCCACGACATCCCGGCGGAACATCCCGGACCTAACGCTTCTCCTCCTCCTTCTACTCCTCTTTCTCCCACCTCTACTTCTTCACCCCGCTCACGCTTCTTCTCACCCTTCTACTTACAATGTGTCACATTGTACGTCGAGCAAGGCGTAGGTGCCACATTATTTTACGAACGTGGCGCTACTCGAAGAGCAAAACGTATCCTTCGTCACCTTTCCCTTGATAAAACCTTCGTAAAAAGGCCTGCCAAGTTGTAGACTGTAGAGAAATCGGGTCAGAGGAAAACTGTGAACTATCCTGGCCAAGTGAAAAGTATAGAAGTGTTCTTTTATTTGTTCATATATATTTAATTTAATATAGTCGAACATTTATAGAGATTAAAAGGAGGTAGGTGGGAAAGAGCAACATGGATTTAAGCGGATATTTATCATAATTGTTTATTAAGTTTTCCGTCCATGCGAATTGTCTCTTTCCTTCCGCTTAAAATAGGAAATTGTATTTTCAATAGATCATAATTTTACGAAGGAAAATTCATTCAAGAATTTGTTCGCAATATTATTGGCACATTGGAAATGAAGATCCCAAGTCCACACGGGAGAATGTCCAAAGAAACGGAAAGAAAGGAGCCAGAGGGTTGTTTGTCTCTGTTTTCGTCTACATGGCTTCGGCTGCACCATTGAATCAAGTCGAGCGAAGCCGCAGGCTGTTGTGTAAACTCCGGTCTTGATTGAAAAGCTCCGCACTCAAATATTGGATGATAAATCAAAAAGAGGGGCGTGTATGAGAGAGAGAGAGAGAGAGAGAGAGAGAGAGATAGTCTGCGATCCTAGTAAACTGGATTGTATGCCCTTTACGATTCTGGTTCCTGCAGGTATATTCGTTCGTTCTTGGTCAGCGTACTCGATTGATACGCGAAAACTTTTCCTGTTGAAATCAAACCGGCGCCTGCGTTCCAAAGTTAATCATACCATCGGGTCATGATATAGCGATGAGATTAACGTTCGGGGCACGCGCGCGAAGAAGCTCGCTCGGATCGTTCGGTGCTCGTGCGTAAATCACTTCGTTATCTAGACTTCGATCGTGTATTCTATCCGTTTCTATCTGTTACTCTCGCCGCTATCGTTCACGTATCCGCATGGAAAAGAGAATCACAAATTGTCCTCGAACAAGATCTCGGTACGATCTAGCATATTCTTTATCTGCGATTATATTATTATTCGTCTTGTTAAATTCTTGCGAAAAATTATTGTCTCTAATTGTATTTATTTTTGCTACTTGTTTCCGAGCACTAGTTGTGAGACTCATAGAAAAGAAGTTGCTCTTCATCTCTTTATAGACCATAGTTAAGGGAGGTGGATGTTCTTTCGAGCCTGTCGTCTCTTATTTCCCAACAATTCAACGTCGTTCACAAATTATCCCCTTAACACGTGCGAATACGGCGAAACGAGCTCACTGACATGGGACAACCCTTGTTTTCTACGCCATGTAGAAAAGGGCGGTGCGTGCTGGCTCATATTTAGTTATCGTATAAATTCAACCTCAACTTGCACGGGGTTTCAGTTTCTTCCAGGTAGGACGAACCCTCAACGCCGTTAAAGCGCGTACTTGCTGTAATAATGAGCAAGTTTCTTAACACTGAATGGGACCATAAGACTATTGACTGATAAGAAAATTTCCGATCCTTTCAACGAATTTGTTAAAAGCATTCGTGCCTTCGTTGCAACAACAACGATCAACGTTCCTTGCAACAACAATCAAATTTCTTAACAAAGAAAGACAATGAGAGGTGTATAAGTTTTATTTAACGTGAGTAAGTTTAAGTAGATACTTTTCTTTCTTCAATCTCGATCCAACGGAACAGAATTTTCATGTTATATAATACATGAGAAAAATATGTCGAGCCTCGTCGCGTTCCCGACAGATCCACGCGCTGTTGTCGTGCCTATTTCGCGCAGTAGAGTTTAGAAATTTATGCCCGCCAAGCCGGCACTTGCGCTTGACACTGACTTATTAATGTCGAGAAGGGAGTCGACAGAGTACTCTTCTCGCAATCACGTTCCAACGTTTTCCATTGTGCGTTATGCCGCGCCGGAATTTCGTATACCGTAATGGCCGAGCTATGCAGTTCACTTTGTGCGCGAGTAATATAATTTCTCTTGCATTTCCAGAAGCTATCGAGAACTGTACACTTTTCTTCGTAAACGATCCTTCGAAGAATTCGAACGGCTCGTACGAGTACTATTAAATTTAATGAAATTTTTGAGAATGTATAAACAATTATTTATATTTATTCCCTGTACCGTCAACGATTTCTACGATAGGAATATTCTTTCGAACATTCTCCAGTTTCTTATTCGGCATTTAACAGAAATTATAAGATCTCTTCTTTCGAAGAATAGCCGAGTTCAACGTTTCGGACAATTCAAGTTTCCTGCCCATAGGAATAATAATTTCAAAGCTTTTTCGTTCAAAGCTGATCCGAAATGTTGAAATCATGGTGATCGTGCACGTCGAAACGATTAATCCAACCGTTTCGTTTAAAATCAATCGATCTCGATGTAGAAAAAGACTGCCTGCCTACCTTTCGTCTTCCTTGTCCTTCGCCAACGGCTTTTTCCGCGAGATGAATCTTCAATTTCGTGGCACGACCCTCCGCTCGGATATATTATTTGATAGCCCGTGAACTTAAACGATACCCTTTACGTGACCTGGAAAATGCTAAATCATACATATGCAGAGCCAGAGCCGTGATTTCCATGAACCTTTACACGTCGAACGGCTTCGTGCCGTTGCCGTTCTCCTACATAATTCTGTGCGCCTACATCGGATATACACATATAGTAGATATAGGGGTCCACACACTGACGCGACGAACTAGCGAACTTACCCGCATCAATCCACGTAGCGTGCAGGAGGCATAGCGCTACGAAAATCGGCGAACGTTTGACCGGAGCGTTTATTATTTTTCCGATAATTCGTACACGCGTCGGCTTTTTCGCACGGTGTTTTCTTTTATTTAGCATAAGGCCGCTGGCAGAAAATCGATGTCGCTCTCGCACTCTCCAACGAGTACTCGCGCTTATCCGCTTCTTCCGTAAACATGCCTTTGGGAACGAACTTTCTCGCTCGTCGTCGGCTCGGTAGACTCGAAAAGAAAAAAAAAAAAGAAAAAAAAAGAGAAGGAAAAAAGCAAAAGAAAAAGAAGAAAGAAAAAGGGGGAAGACACGGACGTATATATCTTTGGTAGCGTCGAGAGTTTACTTTACTCGAGATCTTCACACGTAACGCGTGCGTGTCGTACGTGCCTCACCACAAATCGAAAGCATTCCGAAGGCATCGTCGCTCGTTTTACAGCCTCAGGGCAATAGGAACGATTTACTTGGGTGCTCGGTGGATATTATCCACCCTATAGCTTACCTATCTCGCGCTACAACACGTACGGTTAGGTCGTACGCGTTGTTAAAGCGACGAAAACGTTTCATTCGTATCGTTGCGCGTGTGCAAGCGAAACAATAATGAAAATAATTCGCGAAGAAGCTATCGTGAGATCCGCAAGGAACTTTTCGATTTCTTTGTTTTTCTTAGGATGGCGGCGCGCGTATCTGTGCGCGGATACACTTCGATTCGAGCGTAACGTCGCGTAAGCGCTTTTACGATCGTGCCCCAGCTATACGATAGCGAGCTAGCGCTACGAAAGACCTCTTCTTTCTCTCTTTCTTACACTTTCTCCTCATTTTTCTCTATCTATCTATCTATCTATCTATCTATCTATATCTCGATCCGAAGACAAAGACCTTCTCGTTCGATTCCATCGTAGAATTTATCGAGGGAAAACAATGCTCCTACCTACCCTCTCTCTCTCTCTCTCTCTCTCTCTCTCTCTCTCTCTCTCTCTCTCTCTCTCTCCCCCTCTTCCCCTCCCTTTCTCTTCCTCATCCTCGTTGTCGTCTTCCTTTTCATGTCCGATCTCTCCAGCCTTCCCTACTAGAAATAGGTATTTCATCGACGTTCAAATTGACTGCAAAGTCGTCAAAGTTACGGTCGATTTTGTTCTTTTCTGTTTTGTGCGACACCCGACCCCTCTCCTCCTCCAATGGTATCTTTTCCTCTTATCCTTCGTCGTTTTTTTTTCGTTTTATCTCTTTACGATATCGTCGATATATACCCCGTTAGTTAATGTGCCAAGAGAGTATTTTCGGCTTCAACGGAAACTGAGATCGACGCTTTTTACTGCATACTCCAAAAAATTATAATCCTGTAATACTACTAACTTCTAAGAGACATCCCATATAGACTTCCAAATACATTCTTCCAAATGTTAAATTTCAAAAATCAAATGACACGTATGAAGATGATTAATACGGATGTTCTTACGTGAAACATGGTGTGATAACATTCCTAATGATCACAGGTATCTATAATTCTCATTCAACAGATTAATTATAATATATCAAATCTTACACGATAATAATTAAAGTCTGCCAAAGTAATGCTTGAGGAGGACGGAAACGTCGTTGCGATGTGGGAAGAGTTCCTTCGATCGTTCTTGTCTCGCTCGAAAGCCCTTTGGAAGGGATCCTGGTCTTCGTAATCGAGGGTTCTCTCTCGTCGGCAAAGTTTTCTCTGTGGAGCGAACTCTCCCGCCCACGAAGACAACATAGTCGCTCTAACGTAGACCTGATAGTAGGTAGCTTATGTATACTCTAAGCGTTCAACGAAGAAGCGCATACACATACAGGCAGGGAGAGGTTAGAAAGGGAGCTGTCTCTCTGCCGAAACGGTCAACATACATGGAAATGGACTTGTGATGCACACACACACACAACATAGAGTTAGAGAGAGAGAGAGAGAGAGAGAGAGAGAGAGAGAGAGAGAGAGAGAGAGAGAGAGAGAGAGAGAGAGAGAGAGAGAGAGAGGGAGGGAGAGAGAAGTTTCGACGGCGCAAACGATTGCGCGCGAACTTTCATTTGCATATGAAAACCTGGAAGTCTTGGGGCTTGCCTCTTACGAGAGCGGGTGAAAGGGGAGGGCAAGTGAAAAGGGGTCGCTTAGGTCGAGCAGGAGGAAGAGCAAGCTATGATGCCGAGGAAAACGGCAGGGTACTACACCGTCTCTCCTGCGTCTTAAATATTCAATGACGTCACGTTCTTGACTTGGCATGTAGATTAGTACCGACGAATCACATGTTTCTGCAGCTGGCCTCGATTTACAATCCAGTTTTCAAAACATTCCACTTCCATTTATTTGTCAATAAACTAGCTTTTGAATTAAACGCTGTTCGTTTGTTTTTCCCGTATTTTTTCCAAAATTTTCATTGTTGAAACACACAATCCATTTTTATATACAATTTTATTTCAGAATTATATCACGCTATTGCGTTGAATTTTTTTTGTGTAATCGTCATCTCGGTACATTTTCGCATTTCTTTGAATTAAGAGAAACATCATTGAGGCGAACTGGCAATAGGGTAAACTATATGAGGGTGCAATTTAATATCTTTGTCTAGTGACACACAAAAACTATGAAAGATCCTCTCACGAGAAGTCGAGTTACAGTGAGGAGAAATGAAAGAATCGGAGAACGAAGTATGGCTGGTGCGCGAATCTCACTTCGTCAAACAAGCTTTCACCTTACAATACCATACCAAAAGCTCTGTGCGAATGGCCATGAGAAAGCAAAGCACAAGGGACCGTGCTGCTGGATGGAAACGCGTGGAAATAAGGGAATGGGTGGAAGAGAAAGGTAAAGTTACTTTATGTTTCTTAAGTTTCCTTTCAGCCACGGTAAACCCAAGTCGACTGTTCAGGTTCGCAAGGCTTTTCCATATAAATGCAAAAGGATTCACGTGCCTTTTATGTCATTACTACGACTCCCTCTTCCCCTCTCCCCCCCCCCACCTCTCTCTCTCTCTCTCTCTCTCTTTCTCTTGTACAGTCTTTGCTTTCATCGCTGATTCGTTGCCACTTTCCGAATTCATGCAAATGTTCAAACTCCTTTTTTGGCCTGAAACGGGAACAATTTAATAACTTTCGTGCTTTGTCCTTCGATATTTTTAGCGAGCAGTTTCTCTCTCAATATTTCATAAAGGGCGAGACTTATTTTCTTTTCTCTCCGCAATTCTCTCCATCTTTTTTCGTATTCTTCTCGTGGCGATCGTCCTTCTTCCTTTTTCTTTTTTTCCTCTAGTATTAGTTGTTTTTCGTTTTTGCCGGCGTATCTTTACTTTTAATTACCACTAGGCTCTGACGTTTATTGCCGCTTCTTGCGGCGCCTGTCGAGAGAAAGGGTCGAGGTGTAAGGACAAGGGAGTTTCAGACGAGTTTCGTGGAGCTGCCAAGAGGGACGAACGAACCTTAGGGTGTCTCGAGATCGTCCGGAGATGAATTCCTGAAACTGGATAGCTTGCGAAATGAACTTTCTTTGGAAGGTAAGAAAAACACATCCAATGTAATATACTGGGCTACATTATTTTTCATGGAAATTATTACAACGTCGGTCCAACCCTACTATCGTATTATTCAACTTCCGCTTCTCTTTCTTCATCTCGTTTAACTTACATCACCTATCGATATAATTACAATTTTCTTTACATAGGTAGCGTAGCTCTTGAATGCATTGCTTCAAACAAGACATTTTTGGATGTAACGTAGGAAATATTATTTATTTATTTTTACCGAGCACCATAACAGACTTTGGCCTTACGAATAAATGATAATATCACTGTCGATTTAAATAATGAGATACAAGTAAATTGTATTTCGGAAGTATCCTTTGGTTAATTTAATCGAGATAGGTATAAAGGATGTAATACTTTATCCGAGGCACCCTGAATAGTCGCCGAGCGATGTCTTGAGAAGTCGATTCGTTTGAGAACGTTCGATACTACATTGTAGTCATCCTACTTGCCCTATAATTGGCTCGCCCGGCAATAAAGTTTCCGCGAGAACAGCTTAGGTACCTCACAGCCGACCTTTGGACCGGTGATATAGTGACGATAACCCTCCATCGATATCATTCCCCCTTGTTCCATGGTCTTTAGACCGTACCGGGATCCTTCTCACCCACTTACACTGATTTACTCTCTAAACGTGCAAAACGAAGCGATTCACCGTAAAATCGAAGATGCGGGAGCGACATTTTCTTTTTAGAAGCTCGTAAGAATCGAACAGCGAGAGCTTTTTCCTTTTTTCTATTTTCCTTCAAAGATTCAAAGCGAATTTTCGTTATTTCGTCACGAAGTACTATATGCGAGTAAATTCTTCTCAGTGAAGCAAAATAGCGTCGACGTAAAGTAGTTCGTTTAATGTTTAGCACATAATAGCTGGATAAGTAAGAATTATCGAGAGAAAATTTATTACCAGAAGAAAATTATTCCATGCAGCTATAAATGTAACGTGTTCCTTCGGTCTTTCGTCGCGCACTACATCGCGCTTTCTATAACCTTCTCGTCGAACTTAAACGTTTTTCGTTGTGTATACAAACAAATGTCACCGTGTCGAGCCTCTCACAAGAAAGCTTTTATTTCCATATCTTATAATCCATCCGATAGGACAAATATTACGTATCTAAACGTAAATCTAAATGTCCTCGAGGATCGACCGTCCTTTGTTCCTCTTATGATAAGGAATTATGCGTTCGTGGTATGTGAGTGTGCGTGCTTGCGTGTGTGTGAGTGAGCGTGCGTATGGCAACAGGAAGACAAAGGAACGTTCTAATATAGTTTTTCCATTGTCGAGCGAGCTCCCGTCGAATGTTTCCGAAATATAGTATCGGGGTGGGGATAAAGAACAACGCGTACGGAAGAAAAAAAGATGGAAGTATCGAAAAGGAAATATAGACAGGGAGAGTTGATTCTAAGAAGCGAAGGAAGAAAGACGTACTAAAAACTACGTGCGAACTTGATATTACGATACAAGATTAAGTTTAGTTTTTTGTGGTTTTAGAGATACATTGATCAGGTGCATATCTCAATGTCACAGTTACTGGTGTAGTAGAGTTTCATATGTACATACGGGGTACATTCATGTACCGTACGTAAAATCTTAAATGACTTAATATATATAAGCTCGATGGAATTTATCCGACTTTCCAGAATAATTCATTAGTAGGGAAATGCACATAAGGTCGTTTTGCGTCGGCTGTTGCAAGCGAAACAGGAAGTAATGTAGGTATTTACTAAAATCGCAGGCTTAACACGCGCATGGGGGTTATAAAAATGAAGGAACAACGGATTACCCTTTCGTACCGCGTAACAACTAATCACGGCTTAGCATCCGTGTACCCTGCCCCTTCATCTTTCTCCCTGTTCACTATCTTCTTTTCCCTCTAGTTGCGCGCATTGCAGAATTCGTGGGTACGGATGATGAATGAGGGATTATTTCGAGGCGGGCCAAACTCGTGGCAAGAAGTTCGAGATAAATTTAAACTTTCTTTAAAACAATAAGTTCTGGCAGTGTGGGCGAGTCGATACAAGAAACCGTCATCTTTCATAATCGATTATTAACGAATACCGTGGTACGCCAGTAGCCCCAGTAAGGGAGGTAGAAAGTTTTTCTTTCGCCAAGGGAGAAAAATAAAGAAAGATAGACCGACCTCTTACTGTTTTCTCCTTTATCTTGGCTCCTTCTTCGTGCATGTACATAAAAGCTGTGAAAGCTTTTTTTTCCAAGCGAATTGCACGTGATGAACGAGAACCGTCTGCAGTCATGAGTGCTCTTAAGTCGCTTTCTATTAATCGATCGCACTTAAAAATGGTTCCGTAATAATCGTTAGTTATCCGATGATGGGTAATATTAGAGAAGAGAGAGAGAGAGAGAGAGAGAGAGAGCATATGGCCAGAAGGGAACAAAAAAGAAAAAGAAAAGAAAAAAAAGAAAGAAAGAAAACAGAGATAAAAATTGTATTACATTTGGTAATTTTTATATCGATTATATAGAAAGGGCATGGTTCTTCGCAATAAAGCAAGGACGCCGAACGAGTGAAGAACGAAAGAAAAAAGAAAAATATTTAATAAAACGAGTGACTGCTAATAGAATTTATCCTATCAGATCTCGGATATGTGATTTCCGAAATAACTCCTAGAGTCGGAAGCACCTCGCCGTTAGTGCTACTTCTGCTATACCTTCTCTCTTTCTCACTCTCTCTCTCTCTCTCTCTCTCTCTCTCTCTCTCTCCCCATCGAATCGCGTTAGTCGCATCTATTATTCCTCTTACTCTCCACCTCTCGTCCAATCGGATTCCAGAATGACAACGAAGGCTCGATTCGATTCTCATCGAGACAGCGTTGCTGGTAGTAGTAGAGGTGGTGTAGAGCAACGTCGATAGAGAGAATCCCAATTCCCTGAAAGATCGCGTTGTAATCTTCGGCTAAAGCAACGGGGTGGAACAACAATTACGGATTGTATACGATCGACGAAGAGGGTGATTCCTGGCCGGAGATGTCCGGCTACACGTTCCTCTTGTTTCCCACGAACGTGAACGGCTGTGTATGCGCACGCGCGCGCCCGTGACTCGTCCTCGGGGCAAATGTTTGCGTGTAAATCAATTGTCGTGGTAACCGCAAATCCTCGCACCACGGTGTTGCGCGTGAAGGCGTCGCAGAAACTCGAGAGATGTTTGACGAAATGACAGAGAAATGACATTGGAATAATTTTTATTTGGGTGTTTCTTGCAAGAATTCGTGAAAATGGAAAAAAATTTATTTATATTCTGATACTTGGAACCGTTAATTCTTTAGGATCGTATATATATTTGCAATATTAGATAGTTTCGAATAGCGTATACTTGCAATTGTAGACATTTGATAAGTGTCGTACGAACTTTTACATTTACTGGCAACTCGAACACCACTTCGATCGTAACTGGAAACGGCACTTTTTACGCAATCGCTCGCGTAACATCGACGAGATATACTCTTACAAAATGGAACCGAACAGAGAGCAGGCATTGATTTACGACGAATCGCTCTGCCGAGCACCTAGAAATCGGAAACTTTGAAAAGCGACTCGAACCTCCGGCGACTGTTCGAACACGAGAAGGAGCTGGACGGTGGAGAGGTGAGCTGCCGATGGTAGTGGTCGTGCACGAGGGGCGGAGCGACAGACCGTTGAGTGACGCGCGGCATAACTTGCAATTTGGTAACGGCAGGTGCACCGGTCACGCTAAACCGCAGTTTAATTA
This sequence comes from Vespa velutina, assembly GCF_912470025.1. NCBI lineage: Eukaryota > Metazoa > Arthropoda > Insecta > Hymenoptera > Vespidae > Vespa > Vespa velutina. Next base: position 281,266 of record NC_062199.1, on the reverse strand, counting down.
CTATACCCGCGTGAATTGGCTCGCTGGCAGTACTGTCACGCGCAACGGTGTGCAAATTGATCTCGGCGGTCCTCTCTCCATTGATCTCTCCTCTCCTTCTCCGTGTACCCTTGATATAAACCCCTTGATCGAAATCACGGACACGAACGGCGCCTCGGTTTTCCCTGAAACTGGCATGACTCGTTGTTCTTCTCTCGATGCTATGCCAACGACGAGATACTGCTGCATTTAATCGCTAATAACCGAAAAGAACGATGTTGACGCTAACGAAAGCACTTTCCAAGGAGTCGATTTTAAACGATGAAACTTATTTGACTGCAATCTTCGCCAACTTTTTCTTCTTGATTTCTTTGATTCATTTACGATTGTTTTATTGTATTATTTGAATATTTCGAATATTCAAATATTTTATTAATGATTCGAATTCGTCGAACAGCTCCGAAATGTCAAGAAGGATTTCCAATAAGCTTTTGATTATTCGGTTCGATTGGCATCGGCAAGCGGATAGGATTAAAACGATCAAAATTTTTGTTACAGACGTTATCAGTACGGTACTTCCAAGCGACGAATGGGGTAAGCGCATAGGTGTATGTATATATGTGCGTATGCTATGTATTTATATACATATATATATATATATATATACATATATATATATATATATATATATATGGGTGATATTCGTGAAAACATTTTCGACAAACTCTGTCGTAGCTTGGAAACGAGAGAGGGAGAAAAAATGAGAAGCATAGCCCGAATTTAGAATTTGTTAGCGTCGTTATAACGAGCTCTCGTTATACAATAACGAGCAGTCTCCTTTCGCTTCGTTTGCGAGCAGCGAGCGGACGAACGACTAACGCTGGACCCGCTACAGCTTCTCTCATCCCATACAAAGTCCTCTCTCTCTCTCTCTCTCTCTCTCTCTCTCCTTTTTATGTATGTATGTACATGTATATGCATATGCACTTCGCTGTGGTGACATCCGGTGTCGTTGCTGAAACGCGAGTTATCAGTCCGTTGTTTGGTCTTTATACAAATACTCGCCAATTACTTGGAATGAGAACATCGAACGCTGCAAGCGTCTAACGCTCCAAACCAGGAAGATCATTTGGAGGCTTTTATCGTGAATTCATTTACATATTCAAATCTCTTTGTCGGTCCGATCGCGTGTGGTTTCAGCGATTTTGCCTACATTGATTTTTATATGAATTTGTTAATATGAGTTAGAAGCATAAATTTAAATGTTTCCTCGTAGATTAACTTCAAACTAATTGAATAAAGCCAAAAGTATGCGTAACATACTAGTAATGAATGTCAAAAGTATAATAAAACATACTGAGGGCTTAGCACATATATGCACAAGTCGATTATTTTTCTAGCAAACGATTGAACGTGATGGTTCGATACGTTCCACGATCATTTGTAATTTGGTGTGAGGTTGTTAAATGATTCAGACTACAATGCTTGTTGAGCAAGCAGCGTCAATGATGATGACGAGAATAATCGTAATAAAATAATAATAACAGTAATAATAATTCCGTGTCCATCTACGCTCACGACGTTAAATTATTATTAACTGGACGAGAGGGTAGTGCAAAGAGCAAAGAGAGAGAGAGAGAGAGAGAGAGAGAGAGCGCGCGAGAGAGAGAGAGAGAGAGAGTGAGGGGATGAGTATGACAACCATAAACACATACTTTACGGTCTCTGCGTTATTTGTTAATTTATCATACCGACCGTTCTACCGATTCTTGCTACGCATTAAAACACCGTAATCCCGTGTACCACGTAATATTTCATTAGCTATACTCGCTGGCGAGGGTTGGCAAGCATCGTTCTGATGTAAACACCCACGGAGCTGTTACGCTTGAAAATTTCAGATCCAGCAGACTTCCTACTGTCAACGAACGTGAGCTCGTAAAACTCGTAACTTTTTTACCCCTTTCCGAAATTACTCTCGATCGAATCGTGAGATTCTCGTAGCTTTGATACGCCAGGAAAAGGGAGTGAAAAATTTCAACGGTACCGAATGGAAAGAGGATTAAGAATTCCCAACGGACCAGCAGAGAGTGTCGCCCTCTTCTCCCCTTTCTTTCTCGTGCGAGAAACGCATGCAAAGCACGGATATATCGTTTTTTCGCTCGGCTAAAGAGGAGCTACGAACGGATGGAGAAACAGCCGGACACGAGTTTAATTATAGAGAAGTCGCGAAAAACTTTGGACCGGCCACGCAAAAAGCGGGCTGTACTCTTGCACGAGCCCGTGCTCGCTGAGAAAGAAGAAAAAAGAGAGAGAGAGAGAGAGAGAGAGAGAGAGAGAGAGAGAGAGAGAGAGAGAGAGAGAAAGAAAACGTAGAAAAGACTCCCTTTCGTTCTTTTTAAAGGGGTTTACGTCACGGTGCTCTGTTTTACCGCAGTGTTTCTTGTTGTTCCTGCGAACGACGTTGTAAACTGTGCGTCTGGAACCGCTGACGTAGCTTAAAAAAGGTTTCAATGCGTTTAATTATTTTCATCTTTCCTCCTTCGTTCGCAACTTCAAAGAACCCTCTCGATCAACCATTCCGTTCCTCGATCTCGAAATCGTCAATGGTAGTACGGCTTTACTTTCCATCCCCTCTTATCAGTCTTTGTGAAGGGTAGCAGCGCCCTCGTTTAAAACGTTTAAAACGTAAAAAGGGGGAAGGGGAACGCGCGCTCTCGGTACGCCAGCCGCCGACGATAATTGACCGTTCGAGTAGCTGATGTTGATAACTTAATTATGAAATTCCAATTCCCGTTTCGTTACGATTTCCCTTTACGGCCGACAATCGCCTGGTCATGACGAGAATTTCGATCGTTCTAATAATTTTCTTGCGCTCCTAAATTCCATCTCAGCTTTCTTCCATCGTTTATCCAGTCATCTTGTTTCGGCTGAAGGAATAGGGATGCGAAAGGACTGATCATTTCGAAATAATCCTTTTGACGGCTCGTAATTCGAGCGAGTTTCAGAGAAAGAGATGGAGGGTTGCTATGTAAGAGCTGCGAAAGAATCGACATGAAAGGCGGCCACGTAGTAGGCAAGCAGCGCACTGGTATTCGGAGGTAAGAACAGTGCTACGCAGGGAAGCAAACTTAGTTAAAAACTTTGCAGTCAGCTCGGAATTCCGAGATCGTCTCTCTCTTTCTCTCTCGAAGCAAAGTGGTAAAGACAGAGAAAGAGGGAACGAAGAGATAGCAAGGGAGAAGGTTTGTCTCTCTGCCAGCCAAAGTCTTCTTCTTCTTCTTCTTCTTCTTCTTCTTCTTCGTGGCGTGTTGGCGAAACTATTTTCAAGTTTCCATGCAGTTTTCAAGTCGGCGCGTCAATGGCGGCTCGCAAAGAGGCTGGCGTCAGCGCTTCTACTCTTCTCGCTCTTCTTCTTCCTCTTCTTTTTTTTTTTTTTTATCCTCTTCCTATCTTTCGTGTATCCGAAAGTGTGCGGATAACTTGTTCGTGCATGCATAGACTGCCTACTAGGAGGGTGACACCAAAAATACATGACAGATGGATAGGCCATAATTGTTCGGCGATACTGTGGTTGCGGTGAAGAACAATGCAAAACATATGAACAGAATAATATTTATCGCAAATTTATCTCTGTATCTCGAGTACGAACCTCCAGTCACGTGTCATTTTCTTTCCGCTCGGCTATAACGAAGTCTCGAAGAGACGATTTCGTTGGACGGTAATATCGTACTCGCCATTAATCGCGATCGTAAACGATCCTCGGCACGATGCAACTGCACCGTAACCGCTTTATACCACGACCTTTGCCACACTAATCCTAGGGCATAAAAGTTCGTCGAGCGAGAGCGACGTAGCGGTCTCGCGATTATACTTTGGTCGTTAGTAAGTAATTCGCGGTGTGCTGGCAAAGAACGTTGGCCCCTTCTACTATAATACTAGTATATACCACTTTTGAAAGAACAGACAACCCTGGCAAAAATATTTTTTTCTCGGTTTTCATTACGACTATGAGAATTGAAAGTACAGAAGGTAAAAGAAAAGAAACTGAGAAATTTCTTTTTTTAAGTTTTACAACATTCTCTCGTAGGAGAATATTAGTGAAGATATATGTCGTAATTTGCAATGAAGTGACAATTATTTATGAATTTGACGTCATCTGAATTTGTACTTTAAATTTTCTCTTTATCTTTTTCCATCCTGCTTTCACCCCTCTCTCTCTCTCTCTCTCTCTCTCTCTCTCTCTCTCTCTCTCTCTTTTCATTCGACCGGTATTCGCTATTCCACTACTTCGTCCCTAGCCGCCAGTTTAGCCATAAGCTCTTCCGACTTCGATCTTCCCGTCGCGTCGTACTCGCCCTTTTCCTCTTCTCTCCTTATTCCTCAATCTCGCATTATCCCGCAAATAGCTTGCCTACTCGACTCTCCCGAAAGTCCAGTCTGCTCTCCCCACTGTCCTCTTTCACTCCTCTCACCTACGACACGTAGACACCGTTGGCCGATCGATAGTCGCCTTTTTCCATTCGTCCCTCCCAAATACTCTTCCGAACATTCAACGACGATTCTCTGCTCTCACTCTTTATTTCTCTCTCTCTCTCTCTCTCCCCCCCTCTCTCTCTCTCTCTCCCTCTCTCTCTCTCTCTTTCTCATTTTTATTTTCATTTCCGCTCGATCTGCATCGCGCGCCTCTGCCTTCGAACTTCTCAAAGCTTTGTTCGAAACTCAAAGTATAAACTTTAGTCTTCCGTGCGAGCAGACACGACGCGTTTGTACAATTTCGAAGCGGCTTTATGATTATTATTTCCTTTTCCTCCGAGAAATCTTGGACCGATTATTTGAATCGGCGTAAAACTCTCGCATAGAGAAGGGAAGTGTCGTTCGCAGGAAAGTAAAAGAAAGGTGATTTAGCAAAGGTTCCCTCTTTTCCTTTTTCATTGCGTCCGAGTAACACAAAGAATTCATTGGTGTACGGTGGCGGCGTTGAGCGGCGCCTTAAATTAATGATCTTGAAAGCCTAAAGCGTCGGCAGACACGCTCGAACAGGAGAATGCACTCAAGGGGTGACCGCTAGGACCTAAGTCTCTTAGACCGAGCTTCGCTCTCGGCAAACTCGCCCTTAAACCTTCGCCTTCACCTCCGCCCCCGTCTTCGTCTCTCTATCTCCGACGAAATGTTAGTAAACTAAATATCTTATTAACCCCTTAAGCTGCCATACAAGCTAGCTCTCGTACGCGACGGCGCCGGTAACTGCTCTTACTTCGTCGAAACTTCTTTCGATATTCGAATTCTTCTTTCCTCTCTTTTCGTATAAAATAAAAGAATTTTTCAAAGTAGTAAACGTTAAATAAAAGTGCTAGAAGAGTCTGTCTTTGCTTTTCAGAACAACGAGGTAATTTCCTTCGAGTAATTTTTAACGAGTTTGTTTCTTCTTTGTCCTCATCGTGGAAAGAATCGAAGACTTCCTTTCTCTCTTTCTTTTCATCGATATTCTTCAAACCTTGCTTGAAAGCTCGTGCTGTCCGATCGTTTCCTCGGAACATGACTGGGCAAGGAAAAAGTTAAACAATATTTGAACGCAGGTTGTGAGCCCTGGAGCACCTAAACGGTTGCGGATAAAGTTTTGCCCGCTAAAAATTAAAATTTATCGGCCGATTAAACGTAAGTTATAATGGATTTAGTTTGGTGCGCCGCTTATGGTTGGTAAGAATTTATCGGGCTATTTGTTCATAACTTTAATATATGTATGCACGCAACTATTACGCTTAAACTCACGCTCTATTTGTAGAGAACAATGATTCTGTGAGAACACTAAGCATTGCAACTTTGCTATCCTAAATCATCGTGTATTTTATACATGGCGAAATTATGATTCCAAATGAGCCCAACGCAACCAGAGATACGTTCGCGGTATAGACGTGTTCAAATCAATATTAATTTTTTGTAAAATATCACTCGAGTCCGAGAAAATGTCAAAAATGGTTGACGAAATTGTAAAATGCATGGAATACGGCTGGATGACTGGCATGGATATTCACAGAAGGTATACGCGAGCACGAACAATCAATACTTTTTCATTATGAGTAGCCGAGGCAATTACTCGGCGTCATAGTAAAATTATGGTACCTAAATGTAATTAGTTGTCGTCGGCAGGACGCATACCTACATAGTAAGCCTTCACCACCTTTCCTGGCCTCGTTATACATACATACATACGCACATACATACATATATATATATATATATATATATATATATATATATATATCGTGCAATTACAATTTAATTTTGTTTCGGGGACGTTATAAACGAGTGTACTTCATAGGCAGCTTACCGCGCCGACGACGAAACTCGCTGATTTCCGAGTGAACAATTTAAATAGACGCTCGGCAAAACCAACCCTCTGCTCTCTTCTTCACAACCCTGCTTGCCTCCCGCTTCTCTTCCGTTTCTCCATTCTTCTCCCCTCTCCATTCCATTTTCGTCCTATTTTGTACCGTACTTTGATTCACACGCTAATTAATTATGTTTTAATAAGCCGCCCATGATTTTGGAATTTCAATATCGCGCTCCCGCCACTCCGACGTAGACAGAGGGACGCATTCTCTGGCTGGGAGTCGAACGTTTCTAGTGAACATACTAGAATGTCGAGATAACCGTTTCCCTGGCTCTCTCTCTCTCTCTCTCTCTCTCCCTCCCTCCCTTTCTTTCTGTCTGTCTGTCTGTCTCTTCCTCTCTCTTCCTCCTTTTTTTCTTCTCTCGTATTTTTTCGACTCTTTAACATTTGTTTTTATTAGACACAACGCATGTGTAAAGTTTATTATTGAAATATGATAATATTAGTTTTATTTAATGTATAAAGCGATATGTTAACTAAGATTATCTTGGTTGAATTTATTTATTGAAATGATAGTTCACAAGTGTCAGTGATATTATAAAATCATAGTGTGGGTGAAATACAACATCAGAAATAATAATTACATTTTTTTGGTTAACAAAAAGTAATGTCGTAAAAACTAAATGTTTAATATCGCTCTAAATCTTCATAGATCATGCAAAAATATATTCTCAATCGCATAAAAATGAGATAAAATTCATTAACCAATTAATTTTGCCATCTTACGATCGAAGCCCATAACGATAAAGAAAGAGGTATTAAAGTTTATCGTTATGACCTCGGCACGCTCATAAGTCAGAAGAAAAGACTACGAGCACTCCTTTACCACGAGAAACGAGCGTGGTTTAAAGGTGGTACCGAGGAAATGGTACGACGAGAGCTAGAAGCGAGAAACGAGGAGGGAAGGAAACCTTCCGACGAAAAGGACGAAAGAGAAAAAGAAAACGGGAGAGAGAGAGAGAGAGAGAGAGAGAGAGAGAGAGAGAAAGAGAAAGAGAGAAAAAGTACGGAATAAGGCATAGTACACATATACACACACACACGCACGCACACACGAACTTGCGAAGTCCGAGGGCATGAAAAGCTCTGGTAAAATTTTTCTTCCCGAGAAATTGTTTTCCGATATTGAATTCGCATTGACCGTGGCTGTCGTGCGTTTTCTAACAGTGCATGTCAAATGTAGCGTGCGAAAGGGAGGACGAGCTTCTTACCACGGAAGAGCAGGAGGAGCATGAAAATCTTTTCTTGTGCGAATTAGGACAGAGAAGAATGGTGGGTGTCGAAAAAGCTCACTTTATACGATTTTGTAGGGCGCGGAAAGGGCGCTTTCAAGAACGTTTAAGCCTCTTGACGGAAACACTAAATCCGCTCATTCCGTTATATCACAGTGCCAACTACTCCCTCTCTTTCTCTGTCTCACTCGTTACCGAGACGACGAAGGCTCCGGTGAACTTTTCGAGTGATATTTACCCAGTGGCCGGGGATGGGGTTTGCTATGAATATTCAGGCCAAAGTGCCGCTAAACTAGGCAATGAATGAGTCAGTTAGTGTCGACTCGACCTCTCGGAAGCGCACACGAGAGAGAAGGAACGATAGAATGATGGAGAAAAGGACGGCTAGTTTCTAGCTCTGTCTTCGAATTCGTTACTACCACATTGTTGTCATTCGTTGAGATCGTGAGATCGTCAAATTATTTGTACGATATTAGTAATATTTGTATGTAGCTTATTTCCGAAGATGTTTCCTGTGGTCCAACTTTATTAATAATTACGCGTAATAATACTCCTGCTGCGTTGCGATAGCGTTCGATGGACAATCGATAGTATTCATTTTAGAAGGATTGGCGTCATCAGCAAATGTATCATCGTGTCATGTAATACCGGTAAATAATCGTGATTGAGGATAGATCGCAGAACAAGCGCATGCGCAATGTCAGTGAACTTTATGAGCTTCAAATCCTGCCGATCGTTGCACGAATCCTCCCTTGATATCCGCTGAAACGTTGGGCTAACAACTATATCTCTCGTTGCGTTGTCGCGATGTCTCCGAATATCTAATTGTTGACGCACACGTGCGCCTCTCCATTGTTCACGGTACTTTCTCTTAAGAATCATATAACACCTTTGGAAACAATTATCCTTGGGAACTTATCGATTATTAACTAAACGAAATCCATAGATAAAAAACACATGGCCACCTTTGTCTGGGCTTAAGCATTCTTAGTAAAGTATCTGGGTTTCGATAATGTGTCGACCCGGCCAATAAATAAACAATAAAAGTAGAAGCCTAGGCTCTCGATAAGCTAAGGGCTATCTGCGCCTAGCCTTTAAATATCCATTGACACCCTACAATCTTCAAGAGCACTAGAACAAAGGGTCACACATGGTCACACATGTATAAACATTACAACGAACTATTCCCAATCAATGAGCATTTATTCTTTCCCTTTCCAATCTTAAATGAGATTGTTAAAGGGCGGAGTTTGACCTATGGATTATTAATATATAGTATGAGAAATAGATAAAAAGAGTTTTTCAATGAAATTGTTCTCGATTAGGCTGATCCTGTTGCGAAGAAGATTCCTAAAGTTTATAGACCCAATGCTTTATATGTTATTTCGTATTAAAGACGTTCGCTGACGACCCGAACCCTAGAGTGTACTGCCTCTGTAGGAAGATCCGTAGAAACAGCAACGTTCGCTCGAGTGACCACTTATGAGAGGCGGTAAAGGGTGGATTCCCAGTCGAGTGTGTTCTTCGAGAAGAGAGTCTTAAAGGGGCCAACTGTTGCAATAGTAGTAGCAAAAAGTCGACGTGGAAGCTTTCTAGCCAGCGAAAGTGGCAGCAATAGCTCTGGCTTTCGTTATAGTTCCTCCCAAACGCTTGCTTCTCGTGCGGAAGCTTACTCTTCGACTATCCCTCAACACCTTTTCTCGTCCGTAAATGCATTTTGCATACTTTACGCGTAATTCCACAAGTTTTACGGGACGTTTCTGGCGAAATAAATTTTTCACTTATCTAGGATAACAAAACAAAAAGAAAGATAATATCTCGCTAAAATTATATTTTTCATCCTATCCATACGTTGGTTTCTTCGAGCTCAATATTCCACATCCTGCTGGAAGATGTCTCATTTTCCATAAAATTTTCTTTGCATTGGAAGACAAGGAAACCCTCCCTGCTCTACTCCGCTCCTCCCCCTCCCCTTCTCTCTCTATCTATCTCCTTAATATTCTTCACCTTTCCCTTTGCTCTTATTCTCCCACTCTGCGTATACCCTTAACAATGGCGGCTACGTTTACGAGCGGAAGGTGGAACGAAAGTCTTGCGTATTTCTTTTCTTTAGGGTCGAGTCATAGCTATGGAAAACCCAGCACAGCACACCAAGGCTGTTGGAAGAGCTTCTCTCTTTCTTTTTCTCTTTTCCTTGCTTTTCCTTTTCTTTTTTTTTTTTTCTGCACTGATTCAAATATCCGACTGACTCGATTCGAGTGTGGGAACTCCCACAAATGTACGCGTGCGCTCTCCTTCCTTTTCTAGAATGTAAAGAGAAAAAAGGATTACCAAGAGAGGAATGATTTTGGAGATGGGATTCGTCGTCGTCTTTTCTACAACCGAATACAAAGAGACGCATCTTCGTCGGCATAGCGACTTTCTATCTTCTTCTCTCTTTCTCTCTCATTCATTGTATTCGCCGCGCTATCACAATGGCCACCAGCCACTTTTTTATTTATTTGGGTCTCTAGGGCTTTTCTCTCCTGTCTTTTTTTTCGTTCCTACTCTTACGGCGTTCCTTTCTATAGGAGCAAGCTACTCTACCACGTGTAAAGGAATGAATAGATAGAGAGGAAAAGAGAGGACCAACAATCATTTTACGTTGTGGTCACGTAAGCGTCTTTCGGAGAACGTGATGCTTGTGGAATAGCCCACGATCATTAAATTTCTAATTGCGTGCATGCGCGCGCCCAGACAACCCAATGGAAATCGTTCGAGTTTCTTCATGAAGTTATAATAATTGCTTGTAACACACACACGCACAGATCACAAGTTACCCATGATTAGTGAACGAACTTTTGTGGAGAAGAAATAAAATACATAATGTCGTTCAACATTTACTCCTTTTTGAGCTTTGTTTGCCGCTTTGCGAAAGAATTCTGGTTGTTAATTATACTCTCCTCCTCCTGATCCGTTTACCGAGGTTTCATTCGGACATTTCAATACTTTCTTTCGTTTTACGGTCTTCGTGCTAGGGGTACAAAGTGTACCCCCTAATCCCATCAGGATTTACGAGATCTCATTATGGGTGCAACTAATTGCAAGTTGGATAAAGGGTTTCTTCATGGGTCATATAATTGATTCGAAGGGTAAGCGAGGCAGAGAAAGGTTGACTATCTTCCTGGTCCTCTTTCTCATTGCTCTATTTTGGTCTACATGTATATATCCGTGAAAGGTTTTATTTTCTATTTGGTTAAAAAGTGATACAAAGATGTAGAAAAAAAAAGGTTAAAATATCTTACTTCATAGTTACTGTCATAAAGCAAAGTTGAATAATCTAGTTTACTACATTTAGATGTACCGTGTATAATGTATATACGTATTTTCTGAGTACGGCAATTCGTGGTTGTAATTGCTCGCGAGTGTGTGAAAGAAACTTCCTCTTCCTTTGTCTCATCCTTGTTCTTTCTCTCTCTCTCTCTCTCTCTCTCTCTCTCTCCCTCTTTTCCTTTCACGTGCACATACTCTTTTGTACTCTATTTCTAACTGTTTCTCTCTTTAGTATTAACATTATTTTCTCTCTCTGTCTCTCTCTCTCTCTCTCTCTCTCTCCTTCCCTCCCTCCCGCCCCTCTCTCTCTCCTTTTCAACGTTATTGCATCGTTATGACGACACTTAGCCTCGCGTAGTCAGCCAAGCCTTCCTAGAATTGGGGCTAATGGAACTTTTAGTTATGAAAGGAATGGTCAAAGTTTTTGGCATAACTGTGGCATTCCTGCTTGAATATCACTCGTTCAGAAATAGATCATTGTTTAGCCGAACCCTTGTTTCGCAAACTTCGTTATGATTTTCGTTCGTTTACTAAACTCACGCTTCTCCAGTATTCGTGAAAACAAAACACCTATAATCCAAATTCGATCAATCTGTGTTCTCGTATCCGTACCATAACGAAGCACCCGATCTATTTAACATGATTTAATTTCGAGAAGATTTATTGGCAAAATGCTGAGCAAATAACATGTATTTCAATTACACATTGATTACTAAAAATCTATATTAGACTGTGTTCACAGAAGCACTTTAATCCGGCAGGTTAACGCGAACGAAAGTTTCGCGATACGCATATTCTCTTTACTATTGATCACGGAACGAGGTACAGATAAGCAGTTCTCGATATTGACGCAGAGTATAAACGAAAATAATTGGATGGAATGAAAATTGCCACGTAATACATTTAATAAACCCGTTCTTTTCTCGAAAGATCATAAACTACTGATTTCCAATGAATTCAGGACATTTTTTCTCGTTTTGAGAATATAACATTCCTCATGAATACATGTATACGCGAAGGTATAACGAAGGCTCAAAGTAATAATAAAGGCGCAATATATAAATAGAGATACAAGTTAAAAGTAGCGAAAGAATATTTCCTTATTAGGCACTCTGTTAGAAGCTTGGGTGAAGATTAACACACCCTTAGTATCAGCCTTATGAAATATCAAACTCGACTACATATATGTCGAAAGTATTGCCTTATAAATTGAAAAATATGGGAAAAGCGTGCTTGCGTCTTGTTGGCGTTTATTTTTTACCTTTTTTAGAAAACTTACCTCAAAGTGCGACAGAAAGGGTTACAAAATTTCTTGATTTTATGTATTACGTGCAAAATCGGGGATATCATTTTACCGCAATGTATCGTGTATTCGAAGTCAGTAAGAAGGAAGCTTTTTTATATAATGATATGTAAAAATCCCGTGAAAGAAAAAACAAAGGAATGTAATCTCGTTTCGATATTAATTTATTTTCTCCTAGAAGAAATGAGAAAAGAGCTGAAATCATAGAGATTATTCGAAATCGCGAGTAATACGAGCCATTCACTATCTTCGGTTATTGCGGTTAAAGTCTTTTCACCCGACCAATTAGAGATAAAATTTCTCGAAGTGCACCCTCTTTGGATGAACAGTCTCGCGATTCCCTTCATTCGGTCGAATAACGCGGAACACGAATTCTTTTACGTCTTCCTCTTTTTCTTTTTTCCTTTTTATTCTGTTTTTCTTTTCTTCTTTTTTTCTTTCTTTTTTTCTTTTTTTTTTTTCTTTCTTTTTTTTTTCTTTTTTTTTTTTTATAGAATGTAGTATTATCTCCCTCGAGGGGAAGCAGATCGGTATAGTACGCTTGAAAACGTGAGGCGTACGACCATCCTCCCTTTTCCATTTTCAGCCCTTTTGCCGTTTCTCATGTAACCGACCCTTCCCGGGGAAGTGAGCGCGGGGCAAACGTAATTATTTCGCAATTTACTACCCTTTGCCAAGCGTAGATTTAAAATAGCTGCATTTATAGTGCTTGTCGGTGATACGGGAAATCGTTCCGGGTAGGGTGAATATCGCAATGCTTTTTAAAACCGTTGCTCTTCCACTCTGTGAACCCACTCGACAAAATCAAGCGCTCCGTTGGACCAGGAGCATCAACTTTTCTCATCTACGTCATCGAGCGTTGTCGATCGTACTCGTGCGTACGATGGTACTCTTATATAACAGAGACCTTCCGTTTAACGAGAATTTAAGTTTCTTTCGGGTATGTCAAGGATCCAGTCAGAAGCAAGAGAGAACACTCAAGGAAGAAAGAATTGCCTCCTACTCTGCTTGCACACGTTTCTCCCGTCTACCTTCTGTGTCTTATTGCTCCCACGTGTTCTCAAGAGTCGTTCGAAATAAGCCAAAACGAATCGTTTCGCCGTTGCGTTGTAATAGTAAAGCGTAGGGAATATTCGACTATCCTTGATCTTCCTTTGGATACAAATAGACATACAAATATACATAGAAATAGGCATACAAATGGACATCATACTCGTATACATGGACTCATGTCGGATAATTATCATTGAGAGCAAACGGTATCCTTCTTTGCTATTTTTATTTTTTCCCCTTTCATGTGTCACCACCATAATGTTGCAGCGTTAGAAGGTCAACGATAAGTGGCCCGCCGGACTTGGCTTGATACTTACGTCGGGTATCAGAGACGATTTGGTGTGTGCAATGAGTTGTAACGCGCTTCGCCTTCTCTGGGCCTGGAAATTTGAACTTGGACGACAGCCAAGCTTTCGCTTGAGATAAGGAACGTCTAAGAGAGAAAGAGACGGAAGAAAGCAAAGTACACACGAAGCCAAATATATCGATGCTTCTCGAAAAAGTCGTCGCGTCACCAAATATCCCACATAACTCCTGGACTATCCGCCTGGATAAGTTTCCCGGCGACAGGGTACTTTCAACTATATCCAGCGATTCGTCGCGTCTCGTCGCTTAAAGTCTCGTTACTATGTTTTACTTTTCATATTAATGTTTTTTGTTTTTTTGTTTTTTTTTTTTTTTTTTTCCCCTCATGTTTCGCCCATAAAACGATTTATTTTTTGATAAATTATTAGAAGATGAATGAGAGATGAAATAAAGATAAAGTTCAGTATGTGGAGCAACGTGTACTCCCTTTGGTTTTCTCTTTGTTATACTAAAAAAGACCGTTAGATATTTGTTCGGAAAAAGTTTCTCTCTGAACAGCTATCGGAGAAAAGAGCGATTTAGTTTCTATCCGCCTTTGTGTAACCGAACATAAATATTGGATTACTTGTAGCTAGCAAGAGGTACGTAGCGGGAAGACGTAAGAGCATCTATAACGTAGGTACGAATAGTGAAACTGAAGGCCGGAAAGAGATGGAAGGAATTAGGAAAGGGCTAATCCTTCGGTTCGACGATCTTAAGAGCTCACAGCGTCTACTTCTCGTGTGCGTTGCTTTTATCGACCGGACAGTACGTATCTACGGATAAAGGAATCAAGTCGGAAGAAGCGGAACATAGAGACTCTAAGGGCAGAGAGAACAGGGAAACGGGGCTTTAATTGGGCCGGCTGGAAAGGAGGAAGAGATCAGTATCCAGGAAAGTTAGGAAATGCGCATAGTTAAACTAATTTAGTGTGAACCGTCGGCCAAGAAAATTCTTCGCGAAGGATCTAAACCTAAACGGTGGTCAGGTTAGACGGAGGGGAAGAGTAAGTCTTTATCTTTTCTTCTTTCACCGTATTTCCCAAAGGCCGAACTCGCAATGCCATCACGTACCGATGTGTAACTGTTTCTTTTGCTTTACGGTTTTAATAAATCTTCGTGAGGTAATTCGCAGTGATACAAGGCTGGCATTAACTTCACTACAGCTATATACCCTCGTGCGGCCGGTATCCTTTATGGTTTGGGTGATCGAAGATCGACTCAATTCACTAGAGTTTTCGGTGGAAGTAAAACGGTAACGACTCAATGGATGGATCTTCGTTGAATCTTGAGTTATTATTCTGGAGGATAGGAAAAAGTACTTCGGAATTTCTACGTAATCACTTAATACTTTTTTGCTTCGTAATTGTTTGGACTTTCCTGAAGTTAAAGTTTCACGATTGTGACTCGTAATACGAAAAATCACGCGATGAGGGAGAAATCGCAGGATTTATAAAAAAGAAATCCTGGAGCTTAACGAGTCCTCCCTTTCCTTAAACCGTCGTCAAGTTCGTGCCGGCGTGACATATTTTCGGCTTTGAGTTTTCGTACTTTCGCTTGGGAGGCACGCGTCGTAATCGTTGATCGATCAGGCAAGCAATCTTCATGGATCAGGGGTTGTTTGTAAAGCGAAATCTTTCTCCTGCCTCATTCTCTCTCCCTACTCTCTTTCCTCCTCTCTTTCCTCTCCGTATTCTCTACCGGATTCGAAGTTGGGCCCGCCTCCGCCGATCTTAACTCAGTCGCTAAAGAAAATCGCTGCGTTGCGGCAATGTTTATCGAACATGGTTTCGGTGGATTCGCGGGGATTAAACGAGAGCCGGCCCCCGCTTTAATGAACTCCCTCGACGAAGGCAGCCGAGCGGCTGCAAATTTGCGCTGTTGCCACGCAAAGGTACTAGTAGCGTTACAGTAAATGAAAATTTAATCTGCAGATCGATTCCATCCGAGCTGTTACGTCCAGCAATACGTCCGGCGAGCATTAATTCACGCCGACTTTCACTCGTTCCCTTCGATTAAAGCACGTAAATGGTACACACTCTCCACCCCTTATCTTCATCCCATGTTCGATTTGTACTTGCATCGATCTGCACCGCTACCATTTTTTTCTTTTTTTTCCTTTTACTATCAAGCGAGTCATGCATCTTTGAACTAATCGTGTTCTCGGTATATCAGGAAAACCATGAGTGAAAGCCGAATGATCCGGATCTCTATTGGTTAGAGTCAACAGAACCATTAGAATTGGGATAGAGGGAGAAAGAGAGAAACGCGTCGACACAGTTTAGGCGTACGAATTATTTCCGGCGAATGAGTAGCTTGCACAACTCTCTACACTCGATGGGCAATAACGTTTCGATTTCCTTCCCGTCGCAGAGGTAGATAATAAATATTCAGATAACGCGGATTTCCTGGATTACCCTGAAAGCAATTTTCCGCACGTAGGTTGGTGGTAGATAGACTCGCTTGAGAAATCATCCCTTTAAGTTGCTACTACAGTCTCTACTAGCGCCTTGCGAAATCGGTAATAATATCCTGATTTTACGAGGAGTCAGAGACTGGTAAGGGGGAAAACTGACGAAAGGCAACGTAATAAAATTCATACTCCGCTGGAATAAGAATCCGGCCGTGCCTTACTATCATCGACGACGTTTCATTATGATGAAAAAATAAATGCGATTTATACCTCTAACTTCTCAGACGGATAGATAGAAAAGAAGACACGTGTGCTTTATATTTCATCAGACGATGGAAAAGTAACAGACGATAACTTGATTGGATATCCCGAAATGGGCAATGCGGATGGTTTGTTTCCAACGTAAGGGTGGGTCATCTCCAATTTTGGTCAGGCTCTTATATCGCTTAAACGGCTATGACAAAAGCTATTATTAAGCCCCTCAGAGCTGCCTTAACGCATAGAGATGCAGTACGCCAAGGAACGATTTCTACCTTCGAATCGAACGTACACTTTTTCTCTTATTTTTATTCTTAATGTTCTTAACATATTCTCATATTAGACCAATCCTATTGGTATTATCGTCATAGAGTGTACGAATACGCGGAGCTCTGCGGTCAAGAGTACGAGGTTGGATTTTCAATACACCTTGTTATTGCGGAATATATATATATATATATATATATATATAAAACTTTATATATATATATATCAAATTTTTAATAAAATATAAAATATGAAAATACTTGCAGAGAAAAGAACTTAAGGAAGGAACTTAAGTAAGAGCCTTTGGTCCAATAAACATATATCTTGGAAGGCATTAATTCGGCAAACATAACACAAACTTACCCTTATGAAATCGTCTCTAGAAGTAGCCCAATTCATATCGGCTACAACATTTCGAGTGACAGCAAGTATAATTCGCGATAAAGTATATAGCGGTGTTCTACACCGTCTAACTTCTTGTTGCCCTCGAGTTCCTTTACACCTATAATATAGTACTGTTCTTCCAATGTTAGGTAACTCTATTTAAAGGCTTTACCCGTAAGACCTGGTACCTCCTATTCTTCCGGCGAGGCATCTTAGAACTTGGCCAAAACGGATGTATTTTCTATCGACGATCGTCGCCTTCAAAAAGTTGACTGCTAGTAAGACATCACCGGTGCGAATGATAGTCTGTGGTGTTTGATGGCACTAGGTTTTTTCATCATGCTGCGTGAGGAAATTATTAGAACATTCTATCATTCATTGTTTCCATGAGTTAGGGACGAAGGAAGATTTTTATATTCCCTTTCTTTCTCTCTCTCTCTCTCTCTCTCTCTCTCTCTGTCTCTCCCTATCTTTGTCTCTCTTTTGTTCTTTTTCTGTCTGTTTCATTCTTTTAATTTTTTTGTCTCTTGCGCTGACAGTATGTCGTAGACATCAGAAAGGTCGGCTAATCGTCTTGGCTATGTACTGTATACCATGCAAGTAGGTAGCGTAGATTTAATTAAAACTAGTAGCCCACGGCAAACATATTTTCTGGACGAGAATACGCCCTTCTCGTATACGTTACAAGGATGCGAAGAGTGAACTCGGTGGGCGTTTCGGTTCTGGGATTCTGCAATGCCGGCGGCTTTCTTCTCCACGAGAAAATGAGAAATTGTATAACTTTAGTACATCCAATTTTCGCACGGCCCCGTTCTAATGCAGCTGGCTCCCCCTTATTTAATATATTTGGTTTTGACTTTCGCGAATCGATTTAGTAGATATATCTCGCAGAAAATATCATTTAATAATCTTTTTCTGAGATATCGCGCTTAGCGTTCACTCTCGGGCAATTTCCATCTGCATCATTTCCATTATTATATGTTATTGAAACTTATCTGTACGATAGTTTTCTTCGAAACTAAAATTCGCCATAGGTCATAATTTGACAGGAAAGTAATTTAATTCAAGATTGTCTCTGTTTCTAATAAAAGATTGTCTCTAGGAATTATGATTACATTCAGCTTAGGTCAATTCTTAAATTATAATTTTGAAACTCTGTGAAATTTATGTTCAGAAATCGTAATGTATTTTCAAATAAACATTGGTCTGACTATATCTTATTACCATGCTGTAATAAAAAGTCATGGAGTAAGTGGCAAAGGAGGTAACATCGCGCGATGGGATTAGCCGCTAGACGTCCTAGAATTTGCGATACTAGAACGATCGAAAAGTTCACCCGAGGGTTTACGTGGATTTCTCGTTTGTGAGGGTAGACGGCAGTGGTGGTGACGCCGGCGTGTTTTCCGAGTCCCCGTGGATGTCGGCACGTCTGTTTGTCCACGTCGGTCTTCACGACTGAGATATCCTACCTGTGCTCTACCCATCCTCTACATTATATACATATATATATATATATATATATATATATATATACACATATGTAGATAATACACATATAGATGAGTATATAGCATAGAGTTAGACGGTAGTTGGTGGATGTGAAATAGATAGATATGTGCAACATAGGTATACAAAGCTCCATCGTGAGAGAGCGTCCCTCCAGTGTCAGTTGCGCGTGTTTGCTATGCTTGCCCAGGCATGCTTCCAACTAAACTAACCTTGCCACGCCTCGACGCATCGATGACACCGCTCTGCACGAAGCCGCTCCTGTTTCGTACGAATCTCCTTGTTTTCTAGCGTTAATACATGCTTAACATATTATCCATAAAGATCAGGCTTTCTTTCGAATTTAACTAAAAAATTATCGGTGTACGTTATTTATATTGCATATATATATATATGGAACAACGAATATGGATCGGATACGAATCCGTTGAAGCATTTAACTTTAATGTATAAGGAACGAATGCAAATCAGTGAAATTTTTGTACGATCGAATTACAACTGATATAGAAGAGGAAAAAGAAAGAGGTTGTAGATATGAGCAAAATGGAAGGGGGAGAGGAAACTTCAGTGGTCTTTTAGACATCAGGGGGTCAACTAGGGACCGTTCGAGTTCTAGCAACCTCCAACCTCTACTTTCGCATTTGTGACCGTCCGGCCGGTCCTTTGCCCGCGCTTAATTCGAGCAGAAAGTAGTCTGGCGAGCCCGCAGTATACAGAGACTCATAATTTCTGCTCGACGGCGCTCTCAAAGACGCGGAGAAACGTAATAACGTGGAGGAAAGAGAAAGAGAGGCAAGAAAGAGAAAGAGAGAAGGGGGAAGGTAGGAGAGAGCGGTGAAAGAGCGTAGAAGAGGGAGAAATGGAATGGGGCGGGGAAGGGGAGCGAATGACAGAAATGGTCGTAACGCTGGCCAACGCACTGCTTTGATATACTTATATAGTCGTGTTGCCATTTGGAGGGAGAAGGTCGAATCCACTTTGATTACAGGATGACGTAGTCGAGATGGGCTCGTTTCTAGAGCAGTCCAATGTTCGTCATCAATTCGTTGAGTTTGTTCGGTCGGACCAAATCTCGATGCGTTCGACCGTGAAAACCCCAACCGTTCCGGGAATTCGCGCATACTGCTTTATTCGTTATTTCGACTTCAAATTCTCATTAACGTACTTTGATTCTTTACGATTCTTTGACTGTTTCATATTTATTTGTAGAAATTTCGTAAGGCATAAAGGTTTTTTTATTTTTCTCTGAATATATTCTAAATATCGAGACTGTGTGTCTGGTTAAAGTTTCACAGAATTAATATGGTAGTGTCTACCTTGATCATGGAATTAAGAGTATACTAAATGTAATCTCAACTCAAGCTTTAAAGATTAATAAAAGTAGGAAAAGTTTTGCGGCGGTTTATGTATTTTGTAAATCAAACGTTTAACTCTTAAAGTACTTAATATCCTATACTGCATAGTTCCAACCACGAAGTAACTCTGTTAAGTACTAGGAAAACTAGGCCACGCGTAAAATCTTGCGTTAATCCGCCATTTACTCTTTCAGAAATTTTCATTTTTCGAAAACTTATTTTCGTGGATCCATTTCTCAAAATGTTAATAAATTTTTTCCATTTTTTCCAATATTCTATCAAATTTCATTTGATGATTTATTAAATATTTAACAAATCCCATTTCTCCGGTTTCCCATAATGTACTTTGCACTTGAGAAAGAAGAAATGTCGAGCCGGGAATACGTCGAGTTGTTCGTCGGTTAATTTTTCAAATTATTCGGTATAAACCTGTAACCACTCCAAGTAGGAATCCCAGAGTGATAGTCGTGGTTCTGCAATGATTGCGGATGCAAATATACATTCTCTTGGATCTCTGCCCCTTTCTGCTCCTTTTCCTTTCCTCCTCCTACTTCCTCTTTCTCCCATCCCTCCCCCCCCCCCTCTCTCTCTCTCTCTCTCTCTCTCTCTCTCCTATAGTAGTAGTAAGGTACAGTTTGATTCTGTGAGGGCTGAGGACGCTGAGAACGGAGCTTTCTGCGGCCTGCACCCAACCTCCTATGAATAATGCAGACCCAA
Source organism: Vespa velutina (assembly GCF_912470025.1). NCBI lineage: Eukaryota > Metazoa > Arthropoda > Insecta > Hymenoptera > Vespidae > Vespa > Vespa velutina. The sequence continues at coordinate 260,752 of NC_062199.1, read as the reverse complement.
TGTAATTGATCGCCCAATCGGAATGGCCTTTTATTTACTTTCCTTCGCTACGAACCGTCCGTTCGTTCCTTCGCTCCCTCGAAAGTTATTTGACATCGCCAAGGAGAGTGGAATGCGTTTTACTCTTTCCTTTTCTCCGAAGTCTCTCTCTATCTCTCTCTCTCTCTCTCTCTGCCTCTCTCCCTCTGTCCTCTCTCCCGTTTCTCCTCTTATTCCGCTTTTTGTCTCCCTGTCTGTGCGCTTCCTTTCGCGATAATAACGTTAAACGTGGCCACGATGTGGTAAGTCGCTTGTCATTCAATTGGAAAGGTAATGGCGCATGAAACTCATCCAGGAATGACTCCTCTAAAACGCTTTTCGTCGATCGCTTTCCTTACACGTGCAAACGCTAGAAGGGTGAATAGACACTCCCTTCGTATAGCCAATATATCGAGCACGAATTCTATCGAGCAAAAGTGATCGACGAAACGTTTTAATAACATTTCAAATATATATACATATATATATATATATATATATATATATATATATATATACACAATTGCATTGCATTTATTGTGTCATCGCCTGAAAAGAAAACATTAAGTTTGAGAATATCGCAGAACGATATCGTCGAGACAGAATATGGAGTTTGTAACCTCGAGCAAAATCTCCGTCGAGTCGGCGAAGAGAGAGACGATCGTCGAACCTTGGCTGAAACTCTTACATACACACACACACACACACACACATACAGCTGCAAATACTCGTCAACGAGGTCCGCGTGACGCTTTAGAAACTTGGACGTTCACATATCCGCGAGTGAGCGAGCAAGCAAGCGAGCAGCAGGAGACTGAAGCGCCTTCACGTCGTCCTTAACTCCGCCATTTCGTGCAAACTTGGTCAGCAGCCGTTCGCAGAAGGTTGCGGCAGGGTTGCGGAGATAGATAGATAGGAGGTAGATAGAGGTAGGGGGAGAGAGAGAAAGAGAGAGTGGAAGGACACCACTACAAACGCTCTAAAATCCCACGAGAGTTTGGGCGACCTGATTCGGTTCTGACGCGGGAGAAGCTTGAAAGGAAGGACATGAAGAAAAGAACGAAAAAGAGGAATCAAAGAGTGTGAGAGTGACAGAGAGGGCTAGAGTGCTATAGATGGAAAGCTAAAGAAATAGTGTGAGCGAACACAGACAGTACGGTAAACGCAGGGTCACCTAGAATCCCGGGGCCAACGTTTCCTCTTCGGTGTCCGAAAAGTTTCTTCCCGTCCTCAAGGACGGTAACTCGACAAATTTAATCTAATGCTGGCTCGAACCAAGACCCATTTTATCGAAATTTGAAGCACCATAATTCTGAAAGAGGTAACAGACTGAAGAGAGTTGAGAAAGGATGATGTTCGAAATGTAAAGTGAAGTAGAAGAAGAAGAAACGTAAACGACATTGTATCGAGAAATAACACAGAGTTATATCATGATCCGATACCAGTAATCGGTTACACATACCGGTTCAGCGGTCATGTCGACAAACCGACCGCTTTCAGTAGTGAGAGATTATGATGTTGTTCGAAGCAATTTTTCAGTCACTAAATTAATAGGGCTGCTTTCGACGAGGATTACTCTCTTTGCCCCAGCCTCTTCTTTTTTAACTGAATTTCTTTACGTCGATACTAGACAAAGTTAGTCCCTTTATGCTGAAATGCCTTTTAGCGAATGTCTCGTGTACGAGCACCCCATTATCCCGGATAACAAATGCTAAGTGTTTTCTCTGTTATCGAGCTCGCACGCTAGGGGAAAGTCGAACAAAAGGAAGAAGAAAGCTGCGTCCATTCGCCATATCACGGGACGTCTTTAAACTTTCAACAATGAATGGTACTGTTTGTAAAATAGAAAAATTAAACTAGTGATGCAGGACAAGGACAGAGACGAGAAAGAGAATACGATGCTTCTTCGTAGAAAAGAAATATAAAAGAATTTGATTTTATTGGTCGCTTCGCTTGATAGAAAAAGAACAAAGAACTAGGAACGCAAAGTAAAACTGTAAATCCTGGTGGGATGTAAAAAGATATAAAGAGAAGGAGTTGCAAGAAAGAATTTAAAAGAAAAAGAATGTCGAAAGGTTGCATGCATCTTTTCTTGAAGAAATTTTGCATTCGTAAATATGAAAAAAATTCGCTAGATATGCATCCTTCATGAAATTTTGTTTTTAAATTCTTTCAACAATTCAGGATTTAATAAGAGCGCTCCCCGTTTCAGTTAACAAACGTTTTCACTGAAAGTCACTCGCTCTGTTGACAATGACGTTGACTCGATACAAGAGAGAACGCCTTTCCCTCTTTCGTCCTTTCTCTTCAGTCTCTCCTGTTCGAATTGCCGCTTTGTTAGTCGGCGAACAATGCCTTCGATATAATATGGTCGTACCGTTTCATGGTCTCACTGTTCGCTCGTTGTCCCAGTAATGGAGGCTGACAGATCCTTTGATGATGCTGGTGGCAGTAGAAACGAAAGCAGAGAAAGGAAGAGCGGTCGTACTAATCTGTCGCCAACATATGACGTTCAGGCGATTATGGAACAAGAACCTGAGTGATAATAAAATTATCTTCGATAACGATATAAAATTTCCATTTCATCGAATATTAATTCGTAATATCATTTCTATTACAAATTATTTAAGTTTCCATGGCAAATGAATGTTACTAGCTTTCGTTAGTAACACTCATACTACTTCTAATTTCAGCGTTTTCTTATGCTTGTATTGATTTTAACGAAGAATTCAAAAGACAAGAAACGTTTGATCTTGGAAGAGGAAGACGATGAGATTTTAGAAAGAGCCGAACTGCCTGCCGACGCTTTCTCGATAAAATTGTTGGTAGTAGCAAGTAGTCTTGTGAACCTTCGAGGGAAACAGGTTCTAACGGTGCGCACCAGCAAGACATCGCCGCGGAACTCGAACGGCATGCAGTTGTACGACGAAGCATCCACCGGGCCGAAACCATCCCCAGATACACGTACGCTTAAGTAATTTAATTAGAGCAACTCCGCTCTGGAGACGTGACTCCGTCTCTTTGGTCTGGGACGAGAGAGAGAAAGGAGGGAAAGGAATTGGTGTGAGGGAGAAACGTATGACGTATAGAGAGGAGGAAGGTCTGCAGATGGTTAGAGATGGAAGAAGAGGATAGAGTACAGACTAAGAACAAGAAGAAGACGGCTGCGTAGAGAGAGAGAGAGAGAGAGAGAGAGAGAGAGAGAGAGAAAGAGAGAGAGAGGAGTAGAAGCTCTCTCGAGAAAGTACGAGTTCCTCTGTGAGTCTCTCCTCACCACGTAGAAAGAGGTAGAGTTAGAAGAGCTCCGTTAGGGAACATCGTGCGGGCATCAGGAGATAGTATTGCTCTTGGTTCGTGCCCTAGTAGTTTACCTCGGAACCCTTGGCGACAGTCGACTCACCCTCTCATACTTCTACTTCCATCTCCATCTCTTTTCCCCTTCCTTTGCTACCTTCGCGGGTTGTACGTCGCGACGAGCACGGAATACGTTAAAAGAATGATGAAGACACGGTATTATGCTCGCACACATGGTCGACGCCAACCAATTTTAAGATATGTCCATGTTATAGCTAGCCACCGACCAGGCAGCATCAGAAACATGATAAAAAGAGTATTAATATCGTTCAATGAAATCGCGATAATAGAACCACTCGGATTTTTTTTATGCCACATGATACTGTCCACTTTTTTCTAACCGGATTTTGCTTTCAAATTTATTTTTCTCTAATTTCCATTGACAGTTTTGTTAATTTTTCTTTTGTAATCATTGATTTCTGAAAAATTTCCAACTTTGTCTACGTACGCGCCCGTATCTTTATATGTCATTCCCTTTCAGAATGGCATTTAATGTAAAGACGTTTAATCTTCGAATGAATTTAAGATCCTGGAGAATTCCCCCGTTGAGCAGAGTTTCCGGCGTTTAGATCCATGCCGAGGATTATATAACGTCAGAAACGTTTTAAGGTCTGCCACCGCGAGAGAACATTAATTGAAAGTCAATATTAGTGGGCGCGAACCGCTGGCGTGAGTTACGCTGATGGTGTTATAATGAAGCTACCTGATTAAGTAAATTCTGTCGTGGCTGCATTAGCCGTCGTCCTCGTCATCGTCGTCGTCGTCGTCATCGCCGCCGTCGTCGTCGTCGTCGTCGTCGTCGTCGTCGTCGTCGTCGTCGTCGTCGTCGTCGTCGTCGTCGTCGTCGTCGTCGTCGTCGTCGTCATTCCCTTCTTGTCCTCCTTCCTACATCTCGTCGTGCACGGAATATACTACGCAGGTATAAATTGAATCGTAGCCTTCTGAGAAACCGAATCTCGTCGGTGTTTCAAACCATCACCGACGAATCGTATTACTTCGACAAATCACGATTTAACAGAGCTTGCAGATCTATTTTCCGTACGTGAAACGCAACGAGAGAAATAGAAAGAGAGAAAGAAAGCGAGAGACCGTTCTTAGACTTTTTTTTCTTTTGAGCTCGTGCTCAGCATTTTTCCTGGCGCGTGACCGTACCCTTTCTACCTAGAGAGTGGAAAATGGAGCCACACTTACGCTTCCACGGTTTACTCTTAAATATTGCATTAAGCTCGCACGTATACGCTCGTAGAAGGATGGAAGAGGGCCACCTTGGGACCGTCGCTCTTTGTTCCTTCCATTCTCTGCTACCCTTCGTACCGTATGTTCACTTAACGTGCACATTCAACGAACAGTTTCAATATTTTAGTGCCTCCTCTTTATTAAGCTGTAATCAAGAATTTATTATCATCTCGCAAACGGAGTGTATGTCCGTGCACAAATTCAATAAAATCGCGGTATGGGACATTGAAGATTGTTCATTTAGAAAATATTCACTTTTTCTTTTAAATTGTTCCTTTGAATTTTAAATTAATCATCAGTTGGTCAGTGTCACTGATAACATTTCCTTTTATATCGGTTGACCGTGTCCAATCTTATCTGTCAGATTTCAACAGATATATAGTATATATCTGTTGACTATTCCTGTTGTCTCGCATCATGCCAAATTTGTGGAAAGGTAACTTCCACGATATATCATCTATAGTGTCGCAACCTTTGGGTTCAAATGAAAAGTCGATAGTCGTAAATATGTAAGAGAAGAGATCGCTTTTTACCATGTCTCGTATGTCTGACGGGAGAGCAAAGATTTTATTCAAGATTCAATTCGAATTGAACGATTGGAATTGAAATTTTCTATACGATCGGTATAAGTGTTGAATTAAATTTCTATTCCAATTCATATCTAATTTTGTAAGATTACGTATAAAGGTGTCTTATTAAATAACTTGAAAGCGATTTTTCAATTAATTTCTAAAAGCGATATTAGAAAAATCACAATATTACCATGAATCTTCGCTATAGAAATTCTTAAAATGTAAATTCGATGTTGATAATATTCACTGTTATTCGCTGAGAACGCTTGGTTCGATCTGTTTCCATTTTCGTTTCTAGCCGACGCAGTGACATAATTCATTTTCCTTCGAAGATAGACAAACGTGTCTTAGATAACCAGAAGAAGAGTGAGAAGAGATTGTAAGGTAACGTAACGCCGCTCGATTCGTTCGGGCAAACGTTGCGAAATGATAAATACAATCTCGTCTGCAGTAAACTCGAGCTGCTTTATCGGCAGCCATTTAGACAATGAAGATAGTATTTCTCTCGCGGTTTTATGCTATATATCAAGTGTGCCAACCGACTGGTGTGCGCCAGCTTACGTCGAGATACCGGCACGCTACCAATAACCGTTCTCGCAAAAAAAAAACGAAAGAGGAAAAAAAGAAAAGAAAAGGAAAAATAAGAAAGAAAGAAGAAATCTGTAAGGGTGGTTGCCGTTCGCTCGAAAGAAAGAGAAGTTATGGATTTATTTTGGTTGAAACGAAGAAAGGACCGTATATCGACGGGATAGATAGGTCCATGTATCGCTGACGTTTCCTTTTCTATAAGTTTCGGAAACGGAACTAATTAAATACATAGTTTCAATGTCTCCAAGAAGGGATCGAGATATATGTTTTGATTCGTACAATGTCGTCGTTAATAATCGTACAAGAATATTTGTTGTTTCAAAGCACTGTGGTGTCGAATTGGCTTTATCGCATTATAGGATTTTAAATATTATTATGATTATATTTGTTCGCTTTGACATAAAAATCATCCAATTTAAAAATGAGTTGAAACATTGTAAAAATTAGTTACGTCCTTAATGGGCTAACATTTTAATTTTCCTTCGCTTTGACGGACACAGATGGAACGTTATAGGAGAAAAGAAAATGAAAGTAGGCGCAACGTCACCTGGCTGTATCGTGCTAAGCCTAAAATTAAGCCGCAACGTTTTTATTATGTCGTTAGGGCGGCCCTACAATTTCTTCTGACAAACCGACCCAGCATTTATCGTAGCTCGTTTCGAAAGTTTGCCTTATTCGTGGACGCCCTTCTCTCTCTCTCTCTCTCCCTCTCTCTCTCTCTCTCTCTCTCTCTCTCCCCCTTTTATTGGCTAATCAAGCGGCTCGAATATTTTCAATAAAATTCACGTCATTAATATGACCGGTTGTAGCAAATGATCGTTCTCCATCTTCACAGGACAAAATGTCTTAGCCCTTCTTGTTATTACGAGCACAAACTTTTATTCCCTTTAGAGATGGCACCAATTATAAAAAGAAAAGGAAGAAAAAAAAAAAGCAGATGAAGGAGTACTATAGCCAGTGTTACGACTTGTCGTAAGTCGACTTTTACGACTTTATGCTACGTGTTCGTCGAGTCGACTTCCAATTCGTCGTGTCCTTCCTTCCAACGAATTTCTCTTGGACATCCGAGAGAACTCTCGTTGTTGTTAGGAATCCCTACAGAGATACCCTTGGACCCGCTATGCGGACTTTGACGGGATTGCCTATAAATTTATTTGCCCTTTTAAACGTGATATTGTTTTATTGCTGGATAAAGTCGAGGAGGTAGCTATATGACTCCGATTTACTATGTTACTTCTTTTATTTACGTATTTCTTTCCATTAAAAGCTTATACACGCTTTGCGAAAGTAAATGCTTCAGAAGAAATGTTAATTCGTGACAGTCACTGATCAGTCTCAAATAAGTTCGGATAAATATAGTTCATTTATCCTAAATTTAAGCAATGGTTGCTGCTCGTCAAGTGATAATCAGTGAATTTCACCGATGAAACTTGAGCGAATGTGATTTCGATATCGATAACGGTCTCGCTCTAATCATCGAACGACATGCTCGCCATTATCCTCTATCGGATCAGAAGACGACGGGCAACGATGTCTGATGGTACATTAGCGTCGCCGCGCAAGCGCGACAAACGATAAACTCCTTAATTATGTTATTGTTTAGAGGTCTGAGTTTTGTGAAAGTTGTCAAACTAGTATCGCAGTTGATTACCAGCTTTACGAGTAACCACCGCCATTAGTCGTGTCCCCTTTCCCCATCTACGATAGTGTATAGCCGTGGTCGAGGGCGTGGAGGAGGCAGGGATGGGCGCCTTCTATGTAAGCAGACTTTTCACCAAACTTAATTATCGTTGACTCGTCGGAGAATTGATCAGGCCGCTTCAGCCGGAACGAGGCTAATAGGAATTTAACGAAATTAAATTAGCCTTCGTAGATCCGGTAGTGGCGTGTAGTAGCAGTACTATAGTGCTATAATATTAGTAACAAGAATTGCAACTAGTAATAGCAACAGCAGTAGCGATTGTACGAAAATGATTGGCCAAGCTTCGATTGATTTACAAATTGTTACAAGTTTTTATTATTTTTCATCCATTGGACGAAAGAAAAGCCTTAGTAGTAGGATTGCTCGTTTAATGAAATCAAATTTATAACGATACGTTCAGATTGAAGAATTCTAGTGCGTTTTTATATAACGTACAATATTCATCCCATTTTTCTTCTCGCTTTTTAATAGAAATTTAATGAATAAGGAAGCTCGATCGGGGTTATATTACAATTCATGCAATATCGTTGCGTGTATTTTGTCAAATCTACATAAAAATATTTCCTAGAATCCGCGCATGATGTTCCGTGAAAGAGTAGAATTTTTTTTTTCCGATTAATATTTATCAGAGATTTACAATGACGTTACTGCGTAAATGTGTTTATAAAATTTTTATTATCGTAGTCTCGTCTGTATATTTAATTTTTTAATACTCCCTTTTACAGTTGCAACAATTCAAAATATCCGAATCTCGTCGAATTGGAATCAACCTCGCTACGCTTTACGTTGGTCGTTCGCTAACCGGCGAATATAAGTTTCGTAATCGGAAATGGGGTCGACTAATTACGTATGACTAAATGTTATCGCTTGGCAAAAGGGTTTCCTCTATGCATGCACTTCCTTTCATCATCGATAAATGAAACTTTGTTAATTAGAAGGAAGTCGTTAGTAATGCCAGAAACTCTCGGGCCTGATTGTTACGGAAGCCTGCTTCGGTTCCTTTATCTGGGCTCTATGTGGTTTCTCTTACACAACGTATGAATTATTTTTAAGTGTGCATCTTTACTACATTTACCTTTTTTAACTCACATATTTCAATTCGATGACTATCGGCGCCATTATTTATTTATCAAAGGTACGTCCGTATTTGATAACTTTTGACATAAAGAATTTCTTTTTAACAATTGCCATTAACCTTCTCTCTTTTTCGGATGAGGAAGTTGAGCCAAAGGTTAAGAAAAGTCGACGAATTTTCGTATATCCCTCGCAGGAATGAAGAGTAAAACGACTATCTACTTACGTAGCAGCGAACGTGTTAATTTAAAAGTTATAAAAAAAAAAAAAAAAAAAAAAAAAAAAAAAAAAAAAAAAAACAGGAAAGAAAAAAGAAAGAGGAAAGAAAAAAGAGTGAAAAAAAGAAGAAAATAACAACATAGTACGGCGAAAGCTTACGAGACCAACGAGGATGCTTTAACGGTGCTATAAATTTGAGCGGTCATCTTCCGGCTCGGAAACCTGGATAAGCGTCCCTGTAAAACACGAATGGAACGAGATCGCACTTTGTACAATTAAGTGCTTAAATCGTTTGCCACTCTTTATCTTTAGTTCTTAAGCCAGCTTCTTATATCCATGCTCAACATCACATACGATCATCTATCCAGTGCACTGCGCCATCGAACGAAATACATTAAGATATCCGGCGTGTTTTATGGCTGGTGGTACTCTGGAAATATTATCGTTTCCTTTTAAAGTTATCGATATCGAAAAGCTAGTAGTTGTACGAATATAACGACTATGGTAGAATGTGAAGTAGGGTAGTGCCTCGAAGAGTAATGGTACTTCAGCAAGCACATAGAATCTACATTATATGTACTAATATTCATTCTTCCGATTGCCCCTGAGTGAAAAACTTTTACGTTCTCGTTTATGATGAGAAATCGAATAGATAAGAATAGTTTCGTTGGAAAGGAAAACAATATGTGGCATAATAGAGTCCTCCATTTGCCTATAGAGATCCTAGAATCCTCAGATATCTCTCGAGAATTGAAATTAAACTGATACACGGGGAGGGGGTGAGGGTCCACGTTATCAAGATTTAAACAAATCCACGGCTCAAGTGAGTGATCGCTGGCAACAGGTGGGACATGTTCTCTAGGCAGGTGGAGCAGCGCACCGTTGGTACGCGCTCAAGCCCCCGAAGCTTTGCTTCGAGTTAGCGTGCCAAGAAACGCCCCTCTCGGCCACAACCTCAAACTCTCGTTGAGCAAGCCGATATTGTAATTGCCAGTGCTACCGAAGTGGCCTAAGATTGATGAGGTGGAAGGTAAGTTAGTCGGAGCGTGGCAAATGCGAGTACGGTGCCTTACCGGTGATCTCGAAACCGGAAAACCATATCCCGCTTTTCCCCTTGAATCGTTTATCGGCCTTTCTAGTTCGTGACTCGAGTACCTTCTATCGTTCCCCTTTTCTCCCACTATTTTATTCTTCTATATATCTCAAACACTTACTAAGTGTTTATGCGCAATACATATATTATATTTTCATGCCTTTATTATTTCTCGCCAAGGACTCTTAAATGTCAGATATTTTATCTTCAAAGTGGAATTCTTTTTAGGCCACGCCTAACTACGGTAATTATTTTTCTTTCGAACGGGATATCGCGCTTAAATTACAAGAGAAGAGTAAGAATTCTTGTTCGTTAGCGTAGTCGTGCATTAACGAGCGAAAACATTCGCTGGAGAAGGTTCTCACATAATTCCGAAACTCTTCCACCCTCTTCGTTTTCTAGAGTAGAAGTTCTATCCGTGTGAGTGGGGCGCGGGGCGATATTCTCCCCGCGTTGGTGCATTATTAAGTGCTATCAGGAAATTTCTCGCGCGACACGGAAAGCGAGACCGGATAAAAGCAGGCAAAACTTGGTCCTTCCGGCAATTCCGAAGAATATCGTCGGCGATCCAACAAACAAACTCTTTCCCTTCTTCTACTTTCCGTTCGTTTCTCTAGCTCGTTATCTTCCACGCTCGATTGGTCCGCGAGCGTTTATTGTTTCAGGCGAAAGCGAGCAGCCAGTCTCCCCATCTCACTTCTTCTACCCAACCCCCCACCCATCCCCCCCCCTCTCTCTCTCTCTCTCTCTCTCTCTCTCTCTCTCCCCTTCCCCCATCTCATTCTTCCTTTCTCGTGGAAACGGAGGAGAAACTCCGTTTCGGAACGTCGCGGAGGAGGAACGAAATGTTTTCCTGGACGTCTCGCGCGTCAGCGTCGTCTGGCACGCTTAAGTACAAACAACCTTCGAATGCCGCGGTCCGAAGTTATGGGTATACGACTATACTCGGAGAAAGGGGGGCAGGAAGTGATTTGGAGACTCGCCAGAGAGCATCTGGGCCGCACTGAATCATTCCGAGGAAGCGAGACGCGGCGGCATGAGAGCACGTGGAACGAACCCTCCAAGAACGACGCAAAACTGCGATAAAGAAGTTGCAAATCACCGTACCCTTTCTCTTTCTTCTCTCTTCTTCCACACGAAAGACAAACTTTCTTCTTCTTTCCTCCGTGAACGATGATTTCTTTCGGTCCTCGGATCGCAACGTGGACAACCCGCGTATACCCCCGAGTGACCTTACGTTTGTCTTTTCTTCCTTTCCTTCTCTCTCCTCTTTTCCCAAGATACAACACCGTATATCGAGTGTTTCTGTACTGTGTCACACAGAATCTCCTCCATTCTCTTACCTATTCTCCTCCATTGTTCTTTAATTTAACATTTTCCAATGATTACGCTATTTCTTTTTTTTTCTTCTTTTTTTTTTTTTCTTTCCTTTACACGATTCGTGCTATCGCACAAAGTCAATTTTTCTTGTTTCATTGCAATAGTTTCAAGTTAATAGTATGTCCGCGTATCGCAAGGGCTCGTCATCGTTTGACTTTTAATGCTTGTGTTCGGTGCATAGTAAAAGTTTAACCATCAAAGATAGTAGAGCCGATAAACAAGGTAGCAGTCGTAATCGCGCGGTTAAAGTATATTTGCACCTCCTCTCGGCGACCCTCCGGAGGTAGACTCGCTGCGTGGAACAGCGATAAAGAAGTTGCAAATTACCAGCGAAATGGTCCTTGATTTTCGTCCTTCCCGTCGAACTTTTCCGAAAGTCCGCGATTCCCGCGGAGTAGAAGAAAGAAATCTTGGAAGACTCTTTGCTTCTTCTTTCTCGAAGCAGAAAGAGAGGTAAAGAAAAGTTGCGCAGCAGCGATGCATTGGGTTTACGATCGATCGTAAATTTTATGCCACCTTGAGTAGTTTGCACGAAAGATCTGAAGTATTCGTTCGCTTCTCTGAAATTTGCAATTAATATAAGGAAGCGATGCGCGAGAGAACTTTTTTCTACCTCAATGCCCAAGTAATAGGACAAAGATATTCCTAAATAGTTGAATGATTTACGATCGGCCACTTGTACCATTACCTTCTTGATTTATTTTTGTCCATTGTCAATTGGCCAAATATTTCTTGTTCAACAAATTTACCTTCTTCTTTCCCGTAGCCGAGGGAGAGGCGTAATAACGTTGCGAGGCGCTCTCCTCTCTTCGGTGAACATTCTCATATTTCAGATATGAGAATGACAAATCAAATGAGACTTTGTCGCGACTTTGGTAAAACAAGGAGGTGGAGAACGGACGAATCGGCACTCATGAACAAACTTTCAAGTTCGTCGTGCGCGGCAGCGACGGCGGCACGGGTTAGAATCATTGCAACATGAACGGAAATATAAAAGCGAAAAAAGAGGGTAAGGAAATTGGAAAAGGAACTAACCAGTTTTCCGACTCTATTTTCTTTATCTCTCGTCTCGATGTCTCTCTACCTTCGAGTTTGTCATTCCCTTGAATCCCTCCATTCTAGTTTCGTCCCTTTCTTTCCTTATTCTTATATTTAGCAGCGAGCGCAATGATAAAGATTTTGTTTAAAAAAGGGCCAGAAAAGGAAGGATCAATCGAGGGAAGACCGTAGCAAGTCGTTATCCTTGGAGAATATTTTCTCTACTTGTTCTATCTCCAGTAGCTTTCCAACGCGGAACTCCGAGAGATAAAGAGAGCGTCTTCCTGCATGGATTATCTACATCCATGAAGAAAGTCGTTGATTCTTTAAAGGTACCTTACTCTACTATATATAGGCGAATATAAACTCAAGTTCCACGAATAATTTACCTCCTCTCGCTTTCTTATATTTCCCGAAGTATCGAAAATTCCTTCCTTAAAACGTTTTCCGAGGTATGTTTCCTTTACTTCCTCTTTCTTTTTCTCCCGAACGGTCGACTTTCGTGAAAATACAATGGAATAGCGACGGACAGAAAGATGAAACGAATTCCGGGAAATCGTTCTACTTGTATCTCTTTACACGGGACGTGGGTGGGTGGGTGGGTGGATGCTCAATTCGATATGTCCAAATAAACAGACACGAAGGCGTGCGCATTCGATCACCATTTCTTCGGATATAGGATGCAACTTTTCTAGGTTCTTTGTTCAGGTACTCGTGCGAGGAAAGATCAGAAGGGAGAACTGTGAAAGGAATAAAAGGAAAGAGGAGGAGAAGGAGAGGAAGAAGAACAACGGGAAGACCAGAAAGGAAGAGTGGTGTACGTACGGGATAGACGGATAGTAAGAGGAGCTACTAGTTGGAATTTTTATTGGCTAGTAACCCCTTCGAAATTTTCTTGCTTCCTATAGGGAGGGCGTTTTCAGAGCCAAATTAATTATACCGATCCACGAGGCGGGGGATTCAATTCAAAAACGAAAAAGGACGATTACACGCATTATAAATTTGAATCAAACGTAAAGATTTCTATTTTCGTACGTTGGAGAAGCAACGATCGACTAATCTGGCACTTACTCACTTTTTCTAGTCGTCCTTCACTTCTCTTTCTGCTGCCTTACTTTTTAACTCTCCGGAGATTCGTTTATTTGCGGACTTACATTCCCTTCGCTCGAAAAAATTCCTATTAAAGAATCGTTTTCTACGATTGTTCTAACATCGTTCCTCGATCACAAACGATAGCAGTTTCTCGGAATTCTTTTAACGATACCCAGTTTCACCCTCCGTATCGCAACTTTCTTGATAACTTCTTCAACGATCCTCTCATATTCTTCCTTATTCTCGACCGTTTCGTACGCTACACTAAATTTTACTGCTCCAAGTTAAAGGTTCGACTCGGTTCATTAATCGTACTCATTAAAGACAAATCATTCCGTTCCCGGTTCTTCTTTCTTTCGTAAAATATAATTATCCTTTGTTACAGTTTTCCAAATGTAATATTCTTTTTCGAATAATAATCTCCGCAAAAAAAATGACCAAACAATCGTTAACTCTCGAAACGTAAAACGGGCTACGAGGCACTAGGTACAACTGTTTTCATTTGATTCAATATTCTACACAGTGAGACTGCGACTCAATCATGCGCGTGCAACATTCGCGAGCTAATTGTTGGAAGTGTTTGATCTCACAACTAGCGAGAAGCTCGTGAATTAATGCCCCTTTGAGCGCGAAGTCGCTTTCGCTCTTACCCTCGAGCCGACCCCAATAGAAAGAGAGAGGGAGAGAGAGAGAGAGAGAGAGAGAGAGAGAGAGAGAGAGAGAGAGGCAAGCAGACAGAGGGAGTAAAAGAGAGAGAGAGAGAGAGAGAGAGGGAAGAGAAAGAGAAACCTTGCCTCCGTTCTAAAATGACGTAGATGCAGCCGAAAAGAGACAGAACGAATAAGCGGGCGGCGGATGATGAGAGAAAGAGGCACGGCATTTAACTTTAATTGCGTTTCTCTCTGTGAATCCTTAGTAGAAACGTTCTCTTCGGTGTCGCAGATTCAACCACGCGTCACTTACGCAACATCATAATTTCTACGATCACACTTTCATTCCTTTTCACCCCCGACGCGTCCTGGTTACGCTTGGTCTTACGTAAGTTTTCGCCTCATCTCACTCGCTTTTACATTCGATAATCTACGAAATGGAATTTTATTGTGCTCGCTGAACAGATTTATAATATGATTTGTTTTTATTGTGTATATTTACGGACGAGCGAGTCCGTAATTTCGACATCTATGAATGTTGCGAGCTTGTTCGTACGAGATCAATATCGAATTTGTCAACAAATATTTAGGGAACAATCGAGCAGAAATTTTCTACAAAATAAATACCGTTAAATACTGCTGAATATCGACAAGACATAACACAAAAGTCGAAACGCTTGAGAAAAATAAGGCAAAAAGAATTAGTAGCAAAGTAAGAGTAGAGGAAGAAAAGGAAGATGGGGCAGGCAGAACGCAAGGAGATAAAATAATTGAGAAGGTAAGGGCGAAACAAGGGCTGCCTTCGGCTTTTTTCTCTCTCTCTCTCTCTCTCTGTCTTACCCTTTCTTTGGCCTTTGCCGTCGTACAATCAAAACCTTCGTCTTAAAGGAAAGACGAGACCGGAAGCCTTGAAAGCGTGTAGCTCGTAATGAGGAAAGCTACGTGGCTCGTTGTTCGGTTCCTTACTTAAATAGGGTCGGGGAACCAGTGCGCAAGCAGTACCCTTCTAGCGTTAAAGGTAGACTGATGGACCAAAAGAGGAATGCGAAAAAGGTGGTGGATTTTACAGTCTGAAAGAGTAGACAATGGAAGAGAGCAGAAGAATCAGGTTGATGATGGCGGAAATAAGATTCTCTCTTTTCTTTTGTCGAGACGATGAACTGTAAAAAGTGGAACATCCGCAAGAGTTTAACGTCTCCTGCTTTCGATGCGAATCGATAGAGTCCTTTTGTTCGATATCATCGAAGTTTACTCGCTGTTTAATCGCTCCTTCCAAGGAAATACTATGAGTCGTTGTAAGTTTAACGAGAAACGTCCTTGTAGATGGATAGACGAGAAAATATATACACGGTAGATCCAATAATTATGCTACAATCTTGCGGATAAAATAAATGGATGTTGTTGAATTCTTACATTTTTCTGCCTTTATCGAAAGTTTATCTATCCATCTTCTTTTACAAATTATTTCACATCCTTTTCTCTAGCTTTTCAATCTTCGCTTCCGCAAGGAAAGATTTGGATTTATCATACTAGTACTTTTATTACTACACGCGCAATTCTTTTCATTCTTTGAAACAGTGAAAAGAAGAAGAGCAAGAAAAATAAATAGATAGATAAATAGATAGATAGATAGATAGATAGATAGAGCGGGAAAAGAGAGAGAGAGAGAGAGAGAGAGAGAGAGAGAGACAATAACGATTTTCCGAGTAAAACACAGAACAGAAGATCAACTCTACGCTCTTCCGAGGAACAAACAGAATCCGCGGCAGTGGTGCGACTGGACTTTACCCTCCGTCGGTCGGAAACAGCGTGTGTACACAGACCAAAGTACCTCGCTTCCCGGAGACTGGTTTGGCCAGAGTCCGACCGCGTTCAGAGAAAGACAGAGGGGCAGAGAAAGAGAGAGAGAGAGAGAGAGAGAGAGAGAGAGAGAGAGAAAGAGAGAAGAACTCGTTGGTACGTACATAGGTTTGCGCGTATACATAGCTTCTCTACCTACCCTTCTCTTTTACGTTTGCGCATGTAACGTTTCGTAATGAGTATAACCTCTGACGGGGGTAAAAAGGAAGGAGCTGACGGACGCGTTACTTTTTGCAACACCAGCACGAACCTCGGGACCAAATGTAGCTCTCTGCCGCATAGGTCTCTTTTTATGCCAACACAAGTATACATACACTTGTACGTATATACCTCGTGCCTCCGCGCACGAGAGCTTCTTAGAAGTTATTTATACATCTACCTACATATATCGTGCATATTGTATATATCATGGCATACGTTGGAAGACCGAGTGAGAGAGAAATAGTGCGGTCTGTGATTTTGTGTAGGATAAGTGCAACATCGATCTGAAAGGAGAAGTAAAACCTTACCTAACTCTCTTCTTTCTTTTCCTATTTCTTTTTTCTTTCTTTTTTCTTACGAACGACGTTAAATCCAATCTCTATTACGTTACTCGATCTTTTTCTCGGGTCTGAATGAACGTCATCTCAGACCTGAAAGTCGAGTCTCCCGAGTAGGATTTTATGTGAGATATAAATTAAACTTTTCAGGTCCGAAATGAAAGATTCGGGTATAGACGAGAGCTGTTGATAGGGCAAGGGGAAGTTTTTAAATTCAAGCGTGTAACTGGATGGAAATGATTGGAAGTACCTACCTTTTATTCCGTTCGTGGTAGCACCCCCTAACATCGGTACCTTGTTAAAGTAGTTTTAAGATAAATTACGTCAGGAGTAAAATAAGAAGGGAAAATTGGAAATCCATTGGAACTATACATTTCCATTGAACCTCCAGATTCAAGTATAAGAATATACAAATTGGGTCTGAAATAGAGAGAAATAGAAGGGTTGCGGGTGGCAAAGGGAATCGATGAGGAAGGGTGAGAAGTGAAATGTAGAGGCAGGAAAACGAAAAATAGCAGAGTGATAGCGGCGCTTCTCGAAATTTCGACGAAAGCGAATTTTCACGCTTTCACTGTAATTTCCTCGGCGCAGCTCCACGTGAAAA
The DNA here is from genome assembly GCF_912470025.1 of Vespa velutina. Taxonomy (NCBI): domain Eukaryota; kingdom Metazoa; phylum Arthropoda; class Insecta; order Hymenoptera; family Vespidae; genus Vespa; species Vespa velutina. Next base: position 243,733 of record NC_062199.1, on the reverse strand, counting down.
TCGCATCAAGCCGTTGGGACGGTGGGACGAACGATGGGCCAAGAGGGAAGATGAGTGAAAGAGGGAGAGGGAACGCGCCATATCATTTCGCTTTCTACCGCTCCGCGAATCCGAACTAATATATTTCCGAAGCAACTCGATTGCATCGAGCGAGCGAGCGAGAGCAAGCGAAGGGAGAAAGCCACGTGGGGGATAGTAGGATAGAGTTAGTGATGGAGATAAAGAAAGGGGTAGGGTGGGAAGAAGGGAGAAGAGGAAAGAGAAAGGGAGCGAGAGAGAGAGAGCGAGCGAGAGAGAGAGAGAGAGAGAGAGAGAGAAAGAAAGAAAGAGTGAGAGGGGGTGTGAGGGATGAAAAGGGTGCATTGTGCCTTCGGCGATGGTGGCTAGGTATCACGAAAGGGGGATGGAAGCGTACCTGCTATCACATCCCCTCGCGTCTCATCCTATTTGTTTCTGCCTGCCAGTACGACGCGCTCTCCGCCACTTGGAGAAGAGAGCGGAAGGGGTGGTTTGTCAATATTCATTATGTTTGCGCCGAAAAAGGAAGGCATTGCCAGTGGCTGGAAGTAGAATGAGGAGGATAGGAAGGAGAGAATAAGATGGTAGACTGATGGCGAACGAGCAAAAGCGAAGAGAAAAAAGGAAAGAAAGCAGGGAGGAATTGGATGCTTTATCGTAGAATCACCTATCAGAAAAATCCTGAAAAAATTCGTGCCTACTAGAAAACTAGTTTTTCCCTCGCCACAACGAGGATACGTATATTTCGGAAGAAATAAAGTCAGTTATGCGTAAACATACTTGAGTTCCAACTATATCCATCTTTTTAAACAACCGAGAGAACATTAATGCGACGTAATAATAGTCGATTGTACTCCAACAGGAATCGAACTGGAAGGAGAATCTCTGGAATTTTATTTAAACGTCGAACCTCTCCTACACTTGAGACTAATACTTGTTTTCGTTGTAATTAATGCGAGACAGAGTACTACTCTTGAGTGCGCTTGCGCGCGCTTTCTACCAAACTGCGTGGGGAGTTTCCAGAGAAACGGAGGGAAGAATACCTGCCAAATATTTTACGCTTGACGCACCTGATGGCATCGGGGAAAACGAAACGCACGATCCACGCACAACGCGTAATTTAATTTGATATTTCGCTTTGTTAATTTGATAGTCCGGGAAATAGCAGAATAAAGGGAGGGAAAGAGAGACAATAGAGCGACTTGGGATTTGAGGGGAATTGAACAGGAAAATACTTAAGATTCCCAATTATCAGGGGCTCGTTAAAGAAAATGCGAATTTTCTCTCTGCATCCTTCTGCATCTTTTGCTCCATTTATCCTTATAATCCTATCGAAAGGCTTCATCGTAGCGCTTATCCCTTCCCACGACGACGCAACGTCCTTATTCTTTCTTCTTCATTTTCATCCGTTTGATTTTTTTCTAATGTTTCATTTCGAGATAGTCTCGATATTGTGTAATTGGGGTCTCTCCATATAAGTAGACGACATTGTTGAAGATGAATTTATAGGGCGGGACGCATGATGGGAGAAAAGGCAGAAACGTGTGATGTGCAAAGGGTCCAAGAGGTGGTGGCTGTGCAGTCAGTATGAGGTCATAACGAAGCTGTCGACATGATAGATGGGGTGGAGGGCACTGCGACGATGGTTCCTAAAGGGAGTAGACGATGGCAGAGTACGAAGTGAGAGAGAGAGAGAGAGAGAGAGAGAGAGAGAGGGAGGGCGGGCGGAAGGGGGAGAGAAGGGGCAGGGGACCATGAGCGGCAGGCCATCGTCCGGCGCGATACAAGGGATGCTATCACGTACTATCGGACCCGCACACCCCGTCTGTCATCAGCATGCCTCACCACCTCAAACACACTCGGCCCAACCGATGCACGCATGATGGAATATGCTGTATTATATAATTATCCCTCCTAGATGGTATCTCCGATGGCGCGACGTGTAATTAGAAACTGTCGAGCTACCTCCGAACAGTTTAGCTTGTCGATATGAGAGAGAAAGAAAGTTTGCCACTTCCATTAGAAAGAAAAATCATCTAACTTTGTAACTTTTCTAAGAGATTTTTAGGATAAATCGAGAAATTAATCACAGTAGACGCACGCGATCACATCGTCATCTCGCGTCATCTTGGATCTTGATCGAACAAATAGTAGAAAATTATAAAATTTTCTTGATTTTACTTTGAAAACTATTCGAATAAAAGGATGAAATCTTTTTAAAGGTCGAACTCTGGGCGCGAAGGTGACCGAATTGCCATCGGTATATTTTGTGCCGGAGGCCGTGTACGTATAGGGGATCGCTCATTCTTCATTGACGGTCTGCGTGCAGGTTTTCTTTCCCTTCATACTTTCGCTGGAGGCCCTTCTTCGTTCCAGGAACGTACAATAAATTCTCGCGGACATTGGTATGCGATCGACGCCTCCGGGTTCCCAACCCCCAACCTCTTTCTTCTTCTCCACCTCGTCCTTCGCTGCGTCGTTGAGAGCTCGAGGCTATAAGGGGTGAGACTGCGAGAAAAAAAATTTCTTTTTCGGGGTAAAAAGGAGATGGTTTGTTAAAGGAACCATGTGTCTTTTTAAGGCAACACGACTTTCATCATATGGCAGATCCTATATAGTAAAAGAGTTTTACGATTACTTTGAGGCTTACTGTGAAAGTGTTTTTGGATAATAAGCCTTCTATCTTTAAATTTGATAGCCAAACTTGAGGAGCATGTCTTTGGAAGATTGCCACTTCTAAGAGAAACCTGTCCCAGTTCTATCTCACCGTTACAATTACATTTTATTAATACGTATCTTTTGTCTATTAGCTTTCGTGCTCGACAAAAATAATTTCAAACCGTCTACTAAGCTTTTTTATTCTATTCATTTCGACAAGTATTTACACGAGAGAGGCCGTTTTCTTTGATAGATCAGCGAAGAGTGTGAGAGGGATAGTCGTTGAGGCAGACGGGATTTTAGTATTCGGCGGATGCTCGATGCTCACTTTTCGTTCTTCGCTTCTCTTCCTTCTCCGCTTCTTCATACCTTTCTCTAGGCGAGCTCGTCCCTACAGGAACGAGAATGACATGAAGAATCGTCTTATTCGAGCGAGAGAACACGAAGACGAGAAAACTTCTTCTCACGCGTTCCTGGGCGACAATAAGGGTCTTTGCCGGCTCCTGGCATCAGTTTCTATTTAGTTACGCTCTCTGCGAAGACGTGTCGCGCGGAATAAGGCGAAGGGAGAAGAGAAGAAGGTAGAGATGGAGCAAATGGAGGATGGAGGTGGTAGAAGCCGAGAAGAGACTCGAACCATCTCGTGAAACGCTTTGAAAGTTTCGGAGGAAAGCTGTTCGCTTCCAACAATTTCCAAGGAGGGAACGAACGGTCCTTTCTTTGGGAATGATTGCGCTAAACTTTGACGTCTTTGGACTTAGGTGGAAATAATTGCATCCATGCAGACATCGGTTGGGGAATGATGTTTATCGATTCTTGAGCTCTCACACGTTCTTCCTCTTGTTTATCTCGTACCAAAATACAGAGCCGCTCGCAGGATAGCTCGGTAATGTATGGTGTCGTGATCGTAAATGAGATTTAGAAGAAAATACGGGATATAACGATGAGAGCGCGCGTTGCATATTGTGTCTGATGGAACAAGTTAGACTCTTCGAATTGGGAACGCAATTAAAAAGAAAATCGGCATTGTTCTTCAAAAGATAGGAAAGTTATAGTTTTTGATAATCCGATTTCTATATATGTATATGCTTGACACACCGTGTCCCGATGCTCTAGTCAAATATACTACATGCATAGTAGCGAGTGATTAATCGTTCGTTGTAATTACTGCAATTTCGCCTCTTTCACCGGCAACGCGCATGCATATTCGACTATGAGATATCTCGCGGAAAAGTGACGGGAGGAGAGACTGGGGACCTCCATTAATTTTATTCGTTCATGAAGATAAATTGCAACAATTTTCCAAAACTATTATTAACGTTATTACAACCCTTTGTGTGCGCGCGCTCGACAAATATTACAATGTTATTGAAAATTGAGGCGAAAGGTCCAAGCGTACTACTTCAATTTAAAGCTACTACGTAGACACCTGTACTCTACTTACTGCATGGGCAATGTAACGCGCTTACCACTTGGAAACTTGTAAAGTCGTTGGGTAGGACGGTAAGAAAACGCTTATACGCTCGTATTATACGTCTTTTATGTCTCCAAAGATGAGAATTCGGACGAAAGCCGTACGACAACGTTCCATCATTCGCAAATCCCCCTAGCGCGCATAACTTTTGTGAATTATGACGGCGGACGTCTCCTACGCGTCGTTACCTCCTCCTGTTTGTCCCGCACTTTTTCTCTTGTCCTTTTTGCCATCTATCTCGTTCTCTCTCTCTCTCTCTCTCTCTCTCTCTCTCTCTCTTTCTTAGCAAGACCACTTTATGACCGGCATTACCTGCACCCTAAACTCACGCATATACGGACACAAAGTGGGTTGGAGTGTGGCGAAGAGCGACAGCTTCGAACCGCACCCGGCGCTTCTTTATTCTCTTAACACGAACCAGTGCGCCCCGCATGGTTTACGTTCAACCATAAAAGCAACACCACGTACCGAAGCGCGGCGTGTACCATGCCATTCCCTTTCCTCCCGCATGCCTTGGCCCTTAACTGGCCTCGAAATGTTCCGATAAAATGCGCGCTACCTTCATCCGATACTTCGAAAAGCTCTGTCATTTGCATGGGATTTCCATAGCCTGGCTGAACGCAACGAACGATCGGTTTTTCCGCTTCGCGTGTATCGTATTTCGAAGTCGTTCGACGGATATTGCTTCCTACCATGTTATACTATACTACCGCGGTATCTTTATATTTCATTAAGGCGATCTCATTTCCGTAATCGTGTTATACTTTATGTAGCTGCGAAATTTACTTTCCTACTCTCTCCCTCTCATCTTACAATTTCAAAGACCACGTCGTCACATAAGTGTGTCATATTTCTCACCTGTACAATATTCGTTGCAATATTTTAAGTGCCTTTTTTTAATCACTGATATTACGAATCTGATAAGGGGCTGAGAGAGAATGAAATGATAATAGACCAATTTTTCTCGTATAATTCGATGGATACGAAAATAGCTAGAGTAATTGGATCAAGCTTAAGCCCCACGAGCGGCTCCTTAACCGAAGTATAATCTCGCAGCTCTTTCATCGACGTTCGCGCTTTTACCGATTCTTTATCATTCTCCGCGATTTTAATTAAAGTTAGCGCAAAGTTTCTAGGGGACGCACGGAGATGTCGCGTTTGATTGGCAAGTTTTAATTTGCCGGCAGACCACGGGATATTCGCTTGATCTAAGCCCCGGCCGCTTTTTCTCTCTCTTTGTGACCACCCCCTTTCTCTGTGTTCTCTCCTTTCTCGTCTGTCAGATTAATCAGCGCGTGTGCGCGTGTGCCAAATTACTATCATGGTTGAGGCGTATTAATGCGATGTCGATTACGACGAGCGCGATTTCGCTTTCGTACGCAAAGGCAAAAGCAATCGCCGTTGAATAGGGAGCAAAGGGAACTGGAAAAGTAGCTTGGCTACATAGCGAATCGATGGTATGGATGCTCAACACCAGTAGTATCGTTTCTGACTGGTTGTTGTTACTGTACCTGCGCCACCTGAACGCTCTCGCCTGATCGTTCATCCAAGAAGCAGGGAGGGCTGGGTCAGCCGGGATGAGTCCCTGTTACATGCGTGTTTACAATGGCTCAGCCGCTCATGCGATTCATATCCCTGCTCGGGTTCGTTTCCCCTTCTCTACGTATATATATGCTTGTGCGTCTACTCCTCTCTCTCTCTCTCTCTCTCTCTCTCTCTCTCTCTTTATGTCCTTCCTTCTCTGCGCTGTATTTCAGTTCGGCTCTGATCTGGCGAAAGTAATTAAACCTAGCTCGCGAACCTAAGCCTAATTAATGTGTACCGATCAACCCCGTCAGAGGGACGTTCAGAGCCAAACAGTTTACGTAGCGGTTCGATAATGTTCCCGTTTGCCTACTCCCAACCTAATAGAAATCAAAGGATGCAAGTTTCGTTTACATTTCTAGCCGAATATTGAGGCGCATCTAGAGCTCGCGGCCCATTTCTGTTCCCACGATCGATATCGCATCAGAGCGAGTTTGTTCGTAACTCGAGTATCTTGGATTATCTGGATATGTTTCTCTTGGTGACTGGGATTATTCTGCTCAGGATTTCTATAGTGCACTGTTTTATTTGTTAATGCGCGATAGTTGCCGATAGTTTTCAAAGGTACACGATTTTCGAGACTTTTGAATTTCTGTATCAGATATTTAGATGTGGTCGGAAAATTATTAATGAAGATCGATGGGCGCACTTTTGTTTTAATAAGTAATTGTTTCTTCCTTTGAAACTCAACATTTCTCTCAATGTAAGCAATTGTTTTTCGGAGAAGTTTAAAAGACAGATTATGCGTTCTGAAGAGAAGAATCGGATAGGAGAGAGAAAGATAAAGAGAGAGGCAATAGCGTCAGAGGAAGAGAATCGTTATCGAGGTTAATAATAGAGGCTTCTTGTTCGTGTACACAATAGAAGACACTCTGTTTCGTTCTCTCTCTCTCTCTCTCTCTCTCTCTCTCTCTCTCTTCCCCAGCTTTTCTCTCTCCCTTACCCTTCTTGCTCGTATTCGATTCCTGTAACGAGCAAGGCGTCGGGCCGTGAGAAAAGGTGGAGGTAACCAAAGGTGCAGAGGTCGGTGTAGTGTCGGTAGCGATGGTGGGTGGGTGTCTCCAAGGTGACAATCCTCCCACACACAAGCCTTCGTTCCAGAGGCGACATTAATTATGATATTTAATCCCGTGGGTACAGACGCGGCATCCATTCTTCGTTTCTAATCAAGGAACAGGTGCGGAGTGCGCTTCTAAATTTTTCGAGGAAAAATCTCTACTCTTTTTTTCTTCCTTCTTCCTCTTTTTTATGAATTTCACCCTAGAATCACTGCGTACTTCTCTCGATGAATATTGTTCTACTGAGACAGCATTCGGAAAATCTTTTGTTCAAATCTTCTTTCTTATCTTTCATCTCGCGAATGACTATCTCGCGATTGGTCAAAGAAGCCTACGTGTCTACGTGATCTTCTCTCTCTGTCTCTCTCTCTCTCTCTCTCTCTCTCTCTCTCTCTCTCTCTCTCTCTCTCTCTCTCTCTCTCTCTCTCTCTCTCTCTCTCTCTCTTGTTTCTTTGTCTGGTGAATGAGAAAGGGGGCAGTCGCGTAAATAAAATTAAAAAGAGAAAAATGAGAACGATCTTTTAACGTAACAGAGAATGAGAGAGAGAGAGAGAGAGAGAGAGAGAAGCGATTTCGTTTAGAACGGTAACAGGGATAGCTGTAATCACTGTTCTCAACTCGTTATTGACTTCCAATCGTGAGCAGTAGTTTCGTTTATGTTCGAAAAGAATCGAAAGGACTATATCCATTTACTAGAAAAGTGGCACGAAGGGAGAAGAGGAAATATCGATTAAGGAGGAATCTTTTCTACAGTCACGGTCTCCAACCACCTTCCAAAAACGATTCCAATTCTCTCAGAAGCGGTCCAAGCTCTCCGTCGAAAATTTTCCAGATTGGATCCCACTGTCGTGGAAAGCACCGACGAAATTGCCACAACAACACTGCATCCAATCGCCAACTAAATGTCTGTAATTCTAGACCCCATTAAATGGCTTATTATTTCGTTTTCCCGTGGTGATATCACGCTTGAGCGCGTGCAAGCAGGTAGCCGTTATCCGGAAAGGTGAGTTGAGTATCCAAGAACGTTTCTGAACTGAGAAAGAATGTGCTCCATAAAAACATATGTACCACACCGTTGGCATTGCAAGAATTGGTTAGGAAATTACTTAGGTAAGAACTTTCGCTGTCAAACTGTCTTTAACGGCTGCTGTAGAATTTCCTCGTTTCAAAGGCTCGTTTAAACTCTCTGTGGTATTGCTTCAAAAATAAATCGGCCTGGATGACCTTATACGACGAGAGAGTCTACATTTACATCATAATTTACGCAAGGGACTCGTTTGCAAGTTTTACCGGCGCTAATGCCGCCGATTTCCTTCCTTCTATCTATGCGTTTTTATTACGACATTACCATCCCAGTTGGGTCTGACCGTAAAATATGCTTTGCTCGAAAAGTGATGAAGGACACCAAAAGTATAAAAGAAAGGGGATGATAAAATGAGAGAAAGAGTAAGGGAGATGATAGAAGAAGTATGGAGAACTTTTGCAGGAAGGATGGAAAAGTTAACGATGGGAGCCAAGTTGTGAGATCTCGACCACAATCTCTATAATGGGCTCGCTAAATTGTATCCAGAATCTAGGTTCTAGATGGTAGAAGGAAAAGCTTGGATAGGTTGAAAGCGGGAGCAGACCCTTTCGGTGCTAGCTACGGTTGCTGCATCATAATAATAACCGAGTATCTCGTCGGCCCTCACACTTCACTTTATCCACAATATACCCGCATACGTGCCTGTATCCTCCTCGTGAAACATCGCCGATAAGATACTCGCTCTCGATCTTTGAATAAGTGGAAAGCGTTGAACAAATTTTTCATAACATTAACCGCAATGTCCATGGACTTTTTCTTCTATCTAGTCATCTTTTATTTCATACCTTTTATTTCCTCTTTTATCGATCGGTGATAAGAAAAATGATAACTTAATGGCCCATTTCTTCAATTTTCTTCTCCGACCATACGAAGTAAAATCTTATTCATCCTTATTCGGAGATTATATTTTCGTCGGTTAGTTCTTATTTTTCAATTGTTATATAGGTAATGGGGTAGTTGCTCTTCCGATAAAACAAGATCACCATGTTCGAAGGATAAAGAGGAAAAATAATAAAGTTCCCAGATTATTTAAATCTCTCGTACATTCAGTTATATCGAAAGGCTAGTTCTTACACAATCAATTCTGTGCATGATGGATGTTACAGGACCATTATTTCCCGACAATATTCCGTGCGTCTCGATCGTTCGGTTAGCAACATCCGTTAGTATTGTTATCATTGAACTCGACAAAGTTCTATTATCATTTTACCTGAGGTCACTGTATTTCCTCACAATTCTATTTTGCCTCAATTTGAAATTATAAAATGATGTAGCCATTGTTGCGATAGAATTTTAAGTACATAACAAGCTGGCGAGACCAGACAAAAATAGTAGGAGTTTCGAGGAAAACAAGGAAACTCGGAATAAACATTTCAACGTTACCGAGAAGGGGAAGTTCGTAAAACGGACTCTAGCTCGTTCAACTTGCAGACGAGGAAATGGTACGGTTCGAGCTATCAGGACTATTCATCACGGAGAAATCCAAATACGGCGGGCTTTTTCGTCCGAACATATAGTAGTAACCTCGTCCGATGACGTGTTCGGTAAAGTTGGAAGTAGAAAGAGAAAAAGAGAAAAAGAAACGGAGGAAGAGACAGAGAGAGAGAGAGAGAGAGAGAGAGAGAGAGAGAGAGAAAGAGAGAAGGGGAAACTGGGAAGTAGAAAAAGGATAGACGTAGGGCAAGAAGTAGATTGATTTCTAGTCCTGTCCCCACAAGACAATTTGTACGCGAACTCATTCTTTCGATCGTTTCGTTCGATCGTCTCGTCGCATCGGCGGGAAGCGAAGCACCCGCCCTTTTCTTCCTTCGAAGAGTTTCCGCTCGTCTCGCTTCGTCTCATCTCATTGGAAAGTCGTAGAGCCGGTGACGGAATTGGGGAATCAACGAGAAGGTATCCTCCTTAGAAGCCTCGAGCAGACGGCATCGCCAGACGACTTACCTCGACATCAGGATCATTAATCACTCGACTTCTCGGTTTCTCATAGCCAGTGTCGTCACCAAATCGTTGCCTTTTCTCCTCCATCCAGGAGATCGATTCGACGGTACTTTCGCTGGGATGCTGCAAGCCCTGTAGTAGAGAGAAATAGAATTACGATGGCGCTCGGAACTGACTCTCTCCCATTCCACTGTCGCGCCTTTTCCCGATTTTCTTTTAGAGTTTATCGCCAGAATTCACCAAATTCGCTCCCTCCCTCTTTTTCCTTTTCTCTCTTTCTCTCTCTTTCTCGCGCGCGCGCGCGCGATCAAATTTCTTTACACTTAAGCGAATGTTGTTAAGAAATGGGAAAAGAATTTCTGTATGTGACATTTGCTCATTGCAAATGAAAATCTAACTACAAACTTTGAATACTCATTCGACAAAATGTTATTACCCAAAACTCGTTTTATGTTGGCTTTTCGTAAAGAGTCTTGGACGTTATTTTCAAAGTTTCTTACCTCAACACTTTTCTTTTTAAGATTATTTCTCCAAGCGCATTGCTTTCTCTCTTCGTGACGATAAAACAGCATCTATACATTGTATGCTACACCAGTAATGAAAATGGTACGTATGTTTTAAAAGTTTGAAATCCAGTTGGGGTTATAAACTATAAGATGTAAAATAACGCTGGAATATAGTCTTGAATTTTACTTCTATTTTCTTTCCTCGCACATACCGATCCTGGTTTAATGGTACTGTCTTTCAATATGTAGTGCATCAAAGTTCTCTAATAATTGACGAAAAACTTCACCAGCAACAACTTTCTACGATATAAAATGATTCCAGAATAGAAGTGGATTATTCTTTGTACAGTTCTGATAGTCTTCCGTGGACTATTCGAGCATTTAATGTTTAAACAAAATATTCGATTGGAACAGTGACATTTCTGTCGTCACTCACGATAAAGCTTCGATTTCGACGCAGCACTGCGTCAGCCTTCCACTAGGCTGATTTGCATGCCGCGTAGCGTTCTCTAACGTCGTCCTTAACGAGTCGACGACTATTCCTGCCCGTCACCTTCCGCACCCTACACAGGAATCCCGCTTTTCAAGGCCCATAGGCGCACTTTGCATTCCAAGAAGCCGTCCTCGCTGGTGAGCTTCGACGTTGGGCTGCCGTATGACGTCAGAGAATTCCCAGGTTCTATCCTGGAATTCGAATCCTTTCAAATCCTGATGGAAGCTAACGCGTCTTCCACCCTCGCTCTTTCTCTTTCTCTTTCTCCTTCTCTTACCATCCTTCCCTCGGCAATGTCGTATCGTCGTCGGGCAGGCAGTCAGAACAGGAAGCTCCACTTAAATAGATGTACCCATTTATGGAAAATCGATTTTGCCAGTGAATATAGCTTAGGAATCTAATGTTCGGATTACTATTGCCGTCCGATTTTTCTACCATTTTTCTATTAAAATCTTTTTTCTCCATTACGCGTTAATCATTTCGATGGATCATTTCTCAATATTCTCTCATTTTCTCCATTGTACATTATATATGTATATCTATACGTCTTTGTCTTTTTCCATTGCTTGGAATCTCGTTCAGCAGGTACACCCACACAGGTACGAGGTAACCCTCGTTCAGGTAGCCCACGTTACCATTACAAATTCTGATTGTGTCTCTTGAACGACGTGCTTAGCGCCTCTGATATGCTAACGACGTAAAGAGAAAGATATAGAACTAGATGATAAGACGATAACGATCCACGGGGCGAATTTCATTTTCATGCCAACGCTTCTAAACTTCTCCAGGCTTTTCTTTTTGATTTTCTTTTCGCACTATGTCTACTCTCTCGCAATGGTTGAACAAAATCAGAGAAAAGTGAGCTTTATGAGCGTCGAAGAAGCTGCGCAAGCTCACGGCTACAGTTATACCATCATTAAAGCTTTTTTTTGTGACGGAGCGAAGGAGAGCTCTTGAAACGAAAACACTTCCCTTAGCCGACTTGAAAATAAAAATTGAAAATCCTTGTCGTCCTCGCAAAGCTTACGAACGTTTATAATAGTAATTCATCGAGAAAAAAAATGATTATAGAGTTTTTGAAAAATCTACTTGAAATTATCGATGCCTTATTTCAAATATTTATTCAAACGAAAGTACTTATGAATCGTTGAGGGCAAATTGCGCTTGAATTATTTCATCTTCTTCAGGCAAGTGTTATTATAAAATCGGATAAAATTCATAGACGACGAAACATTGTTAAAACTAATGTAATGGAACGGGCGAAGGAATAAATATCCCGGAATGAGAATCAGCCGTGCGAAAGAGTCATGAATACTCAGTACCATAACGATTTGAGAGAAATCGACATAATCCCTTATGTAATATCCCAGCTGTCACGGAACGAAGTGTTAAAATTCCTGCCTCCGAGCCGGCGAAATCAGCCAGCCGTGGCTCGACGCCGGAAACTTCATACATTTTCCATGGTCCGCTGATTCCCGGATTCACCGCCACGCATTATCGCGCTGATGGTGGCTACTTCCACTCCATCTCTGTAGTTGCGCATCACGTTACCTCTACCCTCTCTCGTTCTCTCCTTCCTTCTCTTTCCAATTTTCAAATCTTTCGCGACAAAAAAAAAAAAAAAAAAGAAAGACGAGGTCCAGTGCTAGGGAAAAATGTTCCGGCATTTTTCTTCTATACGAGACCAAATATTACTCGGCATTCGAGAATGTAAGATGTACGAAGAAAATTATTTCAACAGAAAAATTGTTTCTCCTATCTTTCCCAATTCGCGCTGTCGAGTTTGCGTTTTAATTGTTACGTTCTTAGGTTAATTAGGTTCGCTGATAGGAGTTTACGACAAGACAAACACCCGACTCGCTTCGTCGATCGTCGTTCGCCGAAACGGCGCTATTGCGACGCGCACTTCCTTTTTCGGTGCGAGCAGTTCAATTCAGAATTACGATAAAGAAACCGCAACTATAGGATGATAGTCACGTCAGGTTTGCGTATTCTGACGCGTACAATAATTCCGAGTTCTTTTAAAAAGAAAATAAGAAAAATATAATTTGCCTCGTAGCTATCGCGTTAGGATGATAAGAGGAGAGACAGAAAAGATAAAGAAAGAGGAAGAAAGAAGATATCTAGTAAAGAACCGACTTCAGAATGACTTTTCTCTTCAGTACGTCAGAGAGACAGGAAAACGTAGAAAAAGGTTGTACCACCCGGGATTGTGAAGTTTTACGAAAAGTTGGAAGAGAAGATCGAGCCTCTCGATTGTTCTCCCAACGGAAGAGTGCAACACTCAATTAAACTTGGTCGAAATCAAGGCTGGGACCGAGCGAGCTCAGCGGAGCGAACCACGTTGGGAAGGAACATCTCATTCGTAAATTCGCTTTTTGCACACGGTGTGATGCAAATATTCCCATTCCCTTTCGTGCACCTCTCTCTTTTTTTCTTCTCTTTTCAACTCATCCTCCCTCATTTTTCCTTTTTGTCGTACACCGTTGCATTATCTCTCATGGTTCTAACGGGCCACGTTGCCTCTATTTCTCTCTCTCTCTCTCTCTCTCTCTCTCTCTCTCTCTCTTTCGTTCTATCACGTTGGATCGATATTCGTAATTCATCATTTGTATGCAGCGCAATGAAGGGGTGGGCGGCGCAGCCACCATCGCGACGGAGGGATGTTGTTCGCTTCGAGAAAAGATTCGACGAAAGGTCCTACTCTATGCGTTCTTGCCATATCTGTGCTGGAAACCAATGCGAAAATATGAGAACGAGAATCATTCTGGGATACCTTCAACTTTTAAGATCATATCTAGGATTGTAGAAAGAATAAGGTGATTTCCATTTTTCATGAAACGTGTGTGGGAGTCGTTAATAAAAGCAGGAGAGAGAGAGAGAGAGAGAGAGAGAGAGAGAGAGAATCGAATGATAGGACTCGAAAAGATTATTTTTTTAATCCCCATGCGTGAAACGAGCCAGTCCTATCGTCAAGAACCAAATTAAATAAGCGCACCGTGATATTCCAGATTCGAACGTCATTTCACGGAAGCGAGATCATGTTGAGCTCCCAGAACGACCAATCCCAGTGGTCCACGCAAGCCCGTGTCACGAACGAGGCGAAGGTATCGCGATGTGAATATTCCATTTCGCGTTATACGCGATACGAGTAATTCGATTTAATGTCAAAATAATTTTCCTCGCGGATGGTCGAAGGACTTTGAGAGAGAGAGAGAGAGAGAGAGAGAGAGAGAGAGACGGATGTGTCTTCCAATTTCAAACAGGAATTTGTTCCAATACAGCATGAATTAATCATTCTTGTATAGTATTAAATGAGATATCTTTATTCTTGCAGCCCAGGAAATTTAGAAAAATCGATAAAAGCGTGTGGCGAATGTGCGAATGAACAAATAACGCAAATCGTCGGAAGGAAAGTACATACTTGACGTTCTTTGAACACCTCGCCAAGAATTTTCGTCGTGGCGGTAAACATGAGATGTCTAAATCGAGATGTTGTCGCAGGCAGTTCACATACACACGAACAAGTACATACACGTGGCATAGTGCAATGAGATGGGGTGAGTGCCGCGCGCGATAGCCGAGGGACGACGATTCTCCTTTCGCCGTCTCGGACTGAACGCTCTCGCCGCTCAATTTGTATGTTAATTCGTGAGTGTTTGCCGGGCAGCGGTCCGCTTAATAATGTCATGTTTATTCAGCGATGATATCGCTGTGGGCGGCGAGCCGTGCGATACACACAATCGGTGCCACTAGCTACTCTCTTTTTCTCTTTCTCTCTCTCTCTCTCTCTCACACACACACACACACATATTCTCTCCTTTTAACGCTCTTCTTTACTCCCTTGCTTCTCGCTTGTTGCAAAAAAGCTCCTATAATTATGTCTCTTTCGCTTTCTCGCACGCGACATCCTCGGACATTTCGTACAAAAATTGCCTCACATCTGTGTGTCGGTGGTCCTCGTTTGCATAAGCGCGAAAAGCAAAAGAGAGAGGATGCACTGCTCTACGGTCAAAGTGAGATAAAAAGTCACGCACTGAAAGGAAAAATAAAAGGACTCAGAAATTGCACTAGCAGCCGCGCAACGTCCGCCGCTTGACAGGAACACAACAATTAAATTTATCTAATTGCACGACCTGACACTTTTATCGAGCGTGTTACTTCCCCTCCTTGTATTCTCTATTAAATTCCCCTCTTTACTGGCTAATTAATATATATATTAAATACACACACACACACACACACACACACACACACACACACATATATATATATATATATATGTATGTATATATGTATGTATATGACGATCAGAACTGGTGGAAGAAGTCGAAAGCAATAAAAGAGAAAGCAGTGATAATAAAGCAGGAGCGTAAAAGTGAATAGTTTTAGAAAAGTATTAGTTAAAAGTTTTTGTTGTAATATTGTTTTTTCTTCAAAAGAATGGTAATCCCAATAATCAAAGATTTTCGACCCATCGCTAATATTATGAAGGATTATTATACTACATCTATCAGTTGTATTGTAATATCTTTCTGTTAATGTCAATTAAAAATATATATGAACGTCTGACATGATAGATTAATCGTTTTCACTTTACAAATGATTGTACCTATTAAAAGAAATTATTTCTATTTTCTTTTTCTTTCGCAACATCAGTACTTATTTAATGAAATTCATTTTTCTTCGTATCTTAGAAATATTTGAATCAATTTCAAAAGTAGACTTCTATGTAAATTATCTGTAAGACGACGACAAAACGATGGAAGAGTAAAAAGTTCTGGTTCTCGAACAAGTTAGAGTTGAGAAGAAGGAGGGAGAAAGAGCCGTGCACGATTTGCCATTCTCAAATCAATAGGTCGATGATTACCGTGAAATCGTAGCCTAAGGCAACGCGCATAGAGAGGAGCAGCCTCTCTCCCACAAACAACAATCCGGTGCGCGCGTTCAAGCAATCCCAAAGCGTTCCGCTCCCTTTTTTATGCCGAAGCGTAAACCCTCCTGATCTAGAGTGGAGCCAATGAACTCGATCTGGCGCATCAGTCCTACCAATCTACTTCCCCCGCGGCTATCAAAGCAGCAGTAGCAGCAGCATCCACTTTCACCGACCGTTTTGTACATCGCCATATACATATGTGTGTGTGTGTGTATACATATTCCTCTCTATATATAAGGGTGGTAGGTACTCAAGCGAGTAGAATTACCCGACCGACGGCATTGGGCTTCGACTACCAACATCAGGCTTCGTTCATTCGTCCTCATCCGCGAAACTACTACCCTGTATCCTTTTCCACTTTCTTTCAACTGCGGACCTTCTATTCATCTCAGAACTATGCACTTTTCTACTATCTCTCTCTCTCTCTCTCTCTCTCCCCCCACCTCCACTTTCGATCTACTATCGTATCTATTTATCTGTTTATATTCCGTTTATCTTTCTATCTCTCAATCCAACTGTTTGTTTCTCCGACCAAAGTAAGCTTTTGCTCCTTTCATCCTCAGTATCTCTCTTTTCGTTACAGTATTTTTTTCGTCTACTTTCTACGGTAAAGCGACAACGTTGTCAACTCTGTAAATATACTGAGAAGTACTTTTATACGCGAGCAAGCAAACTGAACACCTCCCACACCAAATTCGAATTTGCTGAGTGAGTCAGCAAAGAGAGAGACTGAGAATTTCTCTTTGTTGTCGTATTTTGCCTATAGCAGATGATATAATACGGCAAGCACAATATTTTCATTATAGCCGCGATAATTCCGTTCTTTTTTCCTTTCTCGCAATCATCCCCAACTATATATGCGAGCTCGTATACTTTCTGGTCTGACAAGCGAAGAAGAGATATGGTCACCGAGTTTGCGACTATTCATCGACGGCTGTTGCCATTCAATGCGCGCTCGTTCGAAATGCTCGACCCGTGCGTTAATTTGGTTTCTCTTTTTGAAAAACGGTCACCACTTTGATTTTCCATTCTCGCGATCTTTGTATCATCGGGATCTTTTATCTCTGAACCGAATATTGATAAAAAAAAATCGGCCTCATTGTGATATATGAATTTCATGAAAGCGTGTCAGCCACAAGATCAAGGATATATCTCAAAAGTAAGGGTATTAAAAAATGTATTCTTTTTTCTATTGTATTTCAAGCAGAACAAGAGATTGAAGTCACTACAGACGATGTGCCGTGCAGTTCGACGACAACATCGATCATATTATAGAATGCAATAAAAGAGAACATCAGAGAGAGAGAGAGAGAGAGAGAGAGAGAGAGAGAGAGAGAGAGAGTTTTCTTGGACAATGAACAAAAGTGCTCTAGAAGGGTTCGCGAGTTCTCAATCGATATTCGATATATATAGTATATATACTCTTATGTACGATTTGACACTAACGAGCGGAAGACCCTCCTTAGAACGACGTTCAATGATCGGTCATGAAACGGAACGCTGACGTTTTGCTCTGTGTAACGAGACACTCTGATTTATCCTATAGTGAATCAGCTGAAAAAGCATGGAAGGAATTGTGAGACGTAAAGTACTGTTTTTCTATTTCTCTAATATTTTTCTCGAAAATACAGAACAACGTCGGTATTTATATAGATCGGTGGTGAAGTAGAATAAATAAAAGCTATAATTCATTAATTATCATTATCATTATGAGAATTTATTGTGAACAATGAAATTTGTTTCGAGCTCATAGAATCAAATATATTGAAATGGAAATGGTACTAATAGACAAGATCAAGAGAACTCGTCCATTCAGGGCTTGAATCTTTTGTCATTATGAATCCACTTAAAAAAAATCAATGTTATTAAATTAGCTATAGGGCCAAGGTAGATTTCTATGCCTGTTACGTTACCCAGAGTCTTTAATTAGTCCATGACAATAAATATCGAATCGTCTTAACAACGGTGGAATCGCGACGATTTCAACTCTCGTGCAGAACCGCGTCCATCGCTACTCAGTACATCCTGAATACGGTATTGATATTCTCTCTCGTACTTGCTCTCTTTCTCGTACTTGCTCTCTCTCTCTCTCTCTCTCTCTCTCTCTCTCTCTCTCTCTCTCTCTCTCTCTCTGGTCTTCTCTTGGTCGTTATAAGTTCACGAAGGAGATTCGAGTTAATTAGCGAGAACCTTGTCGTCAGCTAGCAACTACCTCTCCCATCGGATCTTCGTTTTGCGAGGTGGAAGAACGAAAGGACGAGACTACTACTGCTACCGCTACTACTACTACTACTACTACTTGGTTGTTAGACGAGAAAGGACGCCTTTGTCTCGCGCTTACCTTTCTCTCCAATTTTTCATTCCCCTTCCTGTTCTTTCCTCGTTATGTCACGTTAAGCCGGAAACGTTCATCGTCGCGTTTCAATTGGTCTCTAATCGATCGCCTTCTTGCTTCGTTTCATTTCCTTCTCCGTTATTCGATAGCGTCTTATATTTCTTATCGTTAATATCCCTGATAACCATTCTTTTTAAGAAGTTAACTCTTCTTCGATTTGGAACGGCTTACGATGTATTATCCTGGGTTCTTCGTTAAAGTAACTTTGCCGGGATCTTCGTGGGGCGTAAAAGATATAGAGAGAAAGAGATGAGTATCTATTCGTCTCCTCTTTATTCTCTTCTTTCAAAATCCACGCACCCAACGCTTACGTCATCCTCTCCTATTCCCTTCTCTCGATTACTCCGAAAAAAGACCAAGACTGAGTCTCGAAGCGAGAAATTCTTGATTAGTTCGCTCTTGCTACGTAGCTGCCCTCTTTCTCTTTCTAAGATACGATCTTCTGAATTTCTGAAGTATCATGTTTCCCCTCGTTCCACGACAACCACCCGCTGGAGTCGATCCTTTGATTTTAGTAGAACCTTTCAAAGCTATTTCGCGACACGACGGCTACGTTGAATTTTGCGCGCTAGTGTGGTGGGACTCCATCGTATCTATATACTTCGCGTATCCCTGCACTGGCTTAATTACTTTTCGCGATCTATCGGATACAAGGTCTTAAGTTCCATCGCGAAGTAATGTTTCAGAGTTAACGCGTCTATAACGCACCACGGTACCTGCAAGTTAATGTAATTAACGCTAATAGAGAGAAAGAGAATGAGAGAGAACTCGTAATGCTGGAAAGTAAATTGAAAGACTTTGGATTTCTCCCATTGGATAATTGGGAAGTTTTAATTAGGCATTTTTAGTTCGGGACTTTGGAATGATTAAAGCTGCGAGAAAAATCTGTCATTTTTTTCTTCTTCTTCTTCTTCTTCTTCTTCTGCTTCTTATTACTATGATACTTGCTAAGGAAGATTATTCCTGTCATGGCTGGGGTCACAAGCAGAGAATTGAAGAGCTCTCGTTTTAACGTACGAACGATACAGGAGATTAAGTCGGGAGCGTTATTTCGTTTTCATCCCGCGATCCTAGTGGATTTAATGTTGGAGTGATATTCAAGCCCCGGTCTCTTACCGGCTTTGAAAGAAGCTGCTGAAAGGACGTTGCTTTTTCGTCGGATGAAGTGGTCAAGAAGAGAAGAAGAAGAAGAAGAAGAAGAAGAAGAAGAAGAAGAAGACGTATGGAGAGACTTCGGGAAAGATTTCTATCTCTCTTTCCTTTCTCGATATATAAAGATCCTTTTCTAAAGAAATATATGATTTCGAACTTGGACTCGACAGCACGAATTTTCATCATCCTATGGAAAGAGTTACGAGGTAGGAAAAGTTCTCGATACGTTTTTAAATGTACGAACTTGAGTAACGTATTGAACGATCAAGATCTATCAGATTCTCAGGATTACTTCACTTCAACTATTTCGAAACATTATTGTAGGCGTCTCTGAGAATACTTGCGAATACACATCCAGACACAAACTGGAAAAAGAGTGAAGGCCTGGTCGATTGGAGAGAAACGTTTCTTTCTGAAAAATCTCGACGCGAATATAAGTTGGCCGTTGCTAGTTCGCGCAGTGGTAGCACCAGAATAAATAAGTCGCAGAGGATTGCTGAAGTCGTTTTCAATCTAGGCGTTTCGCCCACCACCCCTTTTTTCTGCACAACCACTAACCCTTATTCTTACCCGGTGGAGATTTCAATGGGAATCTGTAGAAAACGGTAGCGATGGCGATGTCGTTGAGAGTCTAACAAGGGTAACGTCTACGAACCCTTTATCGAGCGCGCGGTCTAGCTGTCGACAATCGAATGCCGACACTCGACACACACGTAGTGGCAGGGAGCGACTTGGATGACGAAGACGACAACGACGACAACGACGTATTGTGCGACGAAAGATGAGGGTCCCGGCAAGCAAAAGCTTGTATCAATCCAAAAGCCATATCCAAGATTGGAAAGCGTACTACCTTGACATATTACGCGAGTAATGATCGCAAACGCTATTTGATAATGCAATAATCTCTCAGAAGGTAGTCAAATGTCTCGTAAAGTGGATGAAAATTTCAAATTAATCAAACGAAAAGAACAAGTTCCTTTTTTTATATATTATAGATAGATCATTTTTACACCCTAGTTTATTATGATCTAGTTTAATATGAAGAGCCGGAAAAGACTAATCAACGAGACTCCAGATGATATTGGGTCGAAGCATAAAGATGTCCAAAATAAGCGAGTTAATTTACATGGAGTGTGCACTTACGCCGTAAAACTTCCCATATTAAAGATACTCCATCGTTCGAAAAGTTACTTTAAGATGTTACAAGCAATGAGACCTTAACGGAGCGCGAAGGTATGCATGTGTCTGTGAAAGATGAAGAAAGAGAAAGTCCCGCCTGTCATCTCAACATTATAGCTTCTTCCACGAGACAACATCGAATGGCGACGTTGAAGATATCCAGAAACTACGCTTCGCTTTACTGTATTCTCCATCTGCTCGTTCTCTTTCCTACCTCAAATCTCTTACAACTATCGTAGTAACTAGCAGTGCCTGTAATAGCGTCTATAATTGCGCTTCCAGGCCAAAGTGATGTCTTACGAAACCCTATTCATGGGGGCTAACTCGTATCTAATAGGGCTTCGGTATAACGGGGTTGGAACCTAAACCAGCTTCGGTTCATTCGCACTGATTTTGAGAATAACACTGGTACTGGTGACATAGTAAAAGTCACAATTCCATGGCAATGCGCGGGTTGAAATCTTTCTGATTCGAAAACAGTGAATAGGGCTTTACTATCTTTTTGAACGTATGTCTGAAAAGCAGTCCAATCGTCCATACAAAAATAATCCAAAAATAATTTTAAGCTTACAATATTTCCATTTTACATCGATCGATCGTCCTTCCAGTTATTCCGATAGATTATTAATAAATCTACAAAATCCATGGAGCTTTAGCAAATTTTTATGCTTGTTTTGTATAACTCACTGTTAGATGAAAACAGGTTGCAGAATATAACTCTATGTGATACATATGGATAATCCATATTTTCGCAATGTTCGTTGGCATGATGAATCTGAAATTGAAATTTTTCTACAAAAAGAAATATACTTTTGAACTATCTCAAAGATTAGTAGGAACAAAGGATATTCGTTGCATTTTATAAAGATAACGAATCTCTTGCTCTCTCTTAGGATTTTCTATTTTTACGATTCGATTACTTTTCCAAACGTAAAGCTCCCAAAATATGTATTTCGATTTTACGGAATCGCCGAAATTTGTTACGAGCGACAACGGAAAGAATATCGTAAAATCGAGGTAGACGTATTTACCAATAACACCGTACTATCTAAGAGAGGATATCTAATAGAAGAAGGAAAGAGAAGAGAAGAGAAGAGTTTCTAGCTTCCTCTCGGCTTAACATCTCCTGCAATAGCATCGGTAGGGCTACGCATTCGACGCTACATGTACTTAACACTCGTTCTCGAGTGGGCTTCCAGCCGCTAACTCCATCTCCCATGTTCTCTCTTTACATTCGTGAAACACAGTAAACCTTCCCTCCAACCCTATAATACCAAGCGATCTCTAGCCCATCGCCAAAGCCAAACCGTGGCAACAAACATCCGAGCGTGCGAGCGGCCTCTCTATCTCTCCCTCTCTCTCCCTCCCTCTCCCTCTCTCTCTCTCTCTCTCTCTCTCTCTCTCTCTCTCTCTCCCCCTCCTAAACAATAAACTATTTCCCTCTCGTGTACTCTGCTAGTTCGACTCCGTGTTTATCTGGGACGCACAGCCTCTTCATTACTCGTCGAGGTGCTTCGCATCGAAGTTTCCAATATTTCGAGGAGCCATCGAAAGCAGCAACGTTGTTCTGTCTCTCTTCAATATGCTATCAGACGCGTATATATCCAACGGAGTCTTTAAAATTTCCAATATACAGTTAAATATATATATATATATATAGGGCCTCCTAAAATAGGTGGACGTTCAGTTTATGATGAGTTTCATCATTTCTAACTATATGTTTAAGACAAAGTAAATATGTATGAATTAGAAAGGCATGAGATCCGCATCGGCGCCGTTAAGTGAGATCACCGGATTATTATGGCAATAATTAGCACATGGTACGATTATGGCAGCATATAATACTCGACTCTCACACCATTACAATCAGAATATTGCTATTTCTATAGTAACGCGCATTAGTTTCAAACGCGTTAACAAGCGAGATTAGGAAATTTTCGTTACGTGCTTGAATTTTCATCGAAAAGAGGATATTATACCAGGTGCACTGACGTACTTCAAGTCATCGGATTAACTACGTTTGACTCCGATAATGAAATAATTTTTGATCGTAATTTAAAAAATTGTACACGGTTACTTTATCAGATTAGAGAACTAATTCCGACGTCGCTCGTATTTTTATACTATTTTATACTATCCGATTCAATTACCCTATTTCAAATAATATATCATTCTTCGTTAAGTTATAGCTTTTCTATTTTAGATAAATTTGAATATAAAATATCGATTACGGTAAACGAATAAGTCCTTTCTTAAATTTCGACTATTGAAATACAATATTTTACAACTTGCAGACCGATATATTGTGGTATATTCTCGCTATTTTTGTTTCATTTTCTTAGTAATTTCATTCAGTTATCGTACTAGCGTAGCCGACGATGGCGGCAGAAATGGGAAAGGAAGAAGAGAAGGGTATAGTTCTCGGAGTCATAGCGTTCACGGTGACCCGAGTTCATTAATTACGCCACCCTGCAAGAATTTCACACACGTTTCCGGAATACATTCCGTGACTGACCGACCGCTTCATCCATTACCCTTCCTGGACAAATTTGTTTTCCAATACACAAACGTAGATACGTAGCAATGCGAGACTACACCTGTTCTCTCTTGATTTTGACGGCAGAACCTACGAAGATTCCAATTCCAAAAGCCAAATGAAAAAAGCTTCGAGATGTTGTCTTCGAGTCTTCAATACGAGTTTTTCATTTTACGCCAGTAAGTTCGCAAATAGTTTATTTGTACAAAAATAATTTCGGTACAATTTTGATAATAACGTAGCTTACAGTATTTCCTTCGAGATAAACCTTCGATTCTACGCAGGCTCTTAAGTATAGAAATACAAAGGAACTAGACGTAGGAACGATTCGACGGTATAACAAGCATCTCTGTCGAAGATAGGCTATGTAGAGGCAATACAGCTAACTACGATCGGAGTGTAACGGTGCAATTCGGTGGCGTAAAGTTCGAGTTTCCATTATCGTCTTGATGGCGCTACGTCCTCCACCCCAATCTCCTTCGATCCGTTTCTACGACGCCGCGGGAGCGTGAAGCCGCGAAGGAAGTTATAAGCGACTGTAACTTTCGCGGAAAGCCGTAATGGTTATACGCCGTAACGCGGCTGTTTCGGCTAAAACCTTTGCTGGCGATAGGCGGAATTCAATGCAGAAGGAAGGAGGTCGCAGGCGAGAAACACGAGCGAACTATGAGAGGAGAATAAGAGGAAGAATAAGAAGAAGAAGAAGAAGAAGAAGAAGAGAAGAGTAAGAGGGGAGATGGTGGAAGCCATTAGCCGGTACACTGTCTTTGGAATATAGCGCGTGATTATTAAGTGAGAATGGTCTTAGACGATTACGCGGTTTCTGCTGTTAATGATCGCCCGAATGGGCCTTCGTTAACACTCGCGTTTACTCGCAATCCTCTTACCTCTCCTGTTTCTTCTCCTTCCACGAAACACGCACGAGACTCGCGTAAGACGCGTTACCGGAAGTTTCCTTTCCATGCCTTGCCCCTCGAAAGGTAGCAGAGACTTGCTCCTATGAATGTTTAAAGCGACTCTCTTCAGCAGCGAATGGCGACGACGGCAGCTGAAGGGATCGCTGGTAACGGGATTAGTGCGTTAGCGTGAACGAGCAAGCAACCTTTTCAACTTAGACGCAGGTTTAATGCCTTGATGTATTATCTATTTCTCTCTCTCTCCTCCTCCTCCTCCTCCTCCACCCTCTCTCTTCCTTCTTCCCTCCTTCTTGGCCAGCAGAAAAATCGATAGAGGAGAACGGGCTTGTCCTTCGTTTCTCCTTCTCGCGTCTATGTTTACGTCTATACGATGTCGTAACGTCGCACGTAAGAAAAAGGCAGGTCTCGAAGATAGTTGATTGATTTGATTTTTTCGAAGCGCAAAGGAAGATTATGCGACAATTTTTATCGAAGTATTATGTGCTTTCTAAAATAATCAGTAATTTCAATCTTTGTTTTATTATATGAGAGGAAAAATGTCGAAACACTGAATACTCGATTACAAGAGTATACGATCTACGATCGCAAGAGTATATCGATGCCATTGTAAAATCGTTTCTATGAGAATAGATTTAAGGGAGCCAGAATAATAGATACGAACGAAACATTTACATACGAAACTGACTTTGCTTTACCAAGACGCTTTAACGTAGGCGTGCCACTTATGCATCACACGGCCTCCGTCTTACAAAGCGATCCCTCGAGATTTCTAGAACCCCGTGAGCTACGCTTCAGTCCTAGAATTTCAAAGAACATTCTGCCTCGAGTTATTCTGCCTACATGTTGATCTTACTTGCGGTGCACCTGTTGAACCCCAAGTCTCTGTCACCAGAACAGAGAGATTGGTATCTTGCGATCGATGTATCTTACTTTCACCTGTCCGAATTAAATTTATATTATTCATATGGATTCACGAGTTTTAATCAACTGCGGCTTCGTTTCTATGCGCAGGCAGAGAAAACCGATGTAAAAATGTACATTGTTTAACCGCGATCTCTCGTCTCCTCATAACATCCCCGTTATGTCTCCAAAATATGTTATTAACTTTAATTTAACGCTAACGTAATGGGTTTTATTATCGCATGATTACGGTTCGGAAAAAAGAAAAACGAAATAGAGCATTTATTGCGAAGGAAATATCTTTTCCTAATTATGTCGACCGTGGGGACCGATTAACGAAATTCTCTTTGCAAGAATGACAGTCCAGAAAGAAGAGACACTTTGACCGATTTGTAATAAATTGGAGGATGTTCGATTCACAGCGTTCGTGCACATTACTTCACGATCGCACCAACCAATTTTTCCGACAATGACTTAATGTTAAATTCGACCATACCCGACCGATACTTACTCTCCTTCACGATCTCTCGTTTTTCTTTTTTCGATTTCGTTTACGCGCTAATGCTGTAGCGAGGCACCGACAGGCCTTGCATTTTCTACAATTGCAATTTTGCACAATTATGAGTCTCGTAAAATTACGAAAGCAATTTTTGTTGGCAATTTTTAAAGTTTCTATTGTTTAAGATGATTACTAACCGCTACGTAATTCTTTTCCGAGTAACTGATCAAAAATAGACTATTTTTAATACTTTTTCAAAACCTTTTTCTGATAACTTTTGGATGGTGTATCGATTAGTAAGAATGTAACCGATGTAAATGGGAAATGCTATTGATATTTTCCGAAATGGACGAGTGACGCCAACTGTTTCTAGTTGTACCGTTCACAATTTCGAAATTTAGCTCGAACTCGAGGCATGCTAGCCGCTGCCAGGCTCGCTAACTCAATCCACGCTGGTTTAGGAAGTTTAACCAGAGGCCATCAACGGCCTCGTCGAAACCCGTCGCTATGAGGCTGCCCGGAAAAGTCAACGTCTCCCTCCCTCCCTCTTTCTCTTTCTCTCTCTCTCTATCTATCTATCTATCTATCTATCTATCTATCTATCTATCTATCTATCTATCTATCTATCTATCTATCTCTCTCTCTCTCTCTCTCTCTCTCTCTCTCTCTCTCTCTCTCTCTCTCTCTGTCTCTCTCTCTCTGTCGCTCTCCGGTACGCTTTTCGAGGACGAAAACGAATTTTCAGCGGCAGGGATGTATGAGGGTTTGCAGCGACTTTGTGAAAAAAAAAACAAATTTCAAACTGGTAGTAAATGCACTCTCGAAAAAGCTTACATACATATTTAAAACGCTTCGTGATCGCACGTGGAATAGATTCTGAAATTTATTCGAAACTTTTTTTATTACGCAAGCTACTCCCCCTTCCCCCCCCCCCCCCCCCGAAATAAATTTTATCGATTTTCACGTAAAGGTGATGCGAGTAGCTCCTTATAAACCAATAAGACGAGAGAGAAAGAAATAAAAGAGTTACTAAAACGAATCAAACCGAAAATCCGGGTAATGCAGCGGGTTCAAATGAAAATTGAAAAAGCAAGCGACTTAAACCGTTGTTCGTAAACTCTCCGAGTAGCTCGTCTCATTTAGTACCGCTCGTAAAGTTCCTTCTAGCGTTTACTTCCTCGCGCCTTCGAATTCTTCGCCTCTTCCTTTTTATTCTTTTGAAACAAATCGATCGGAATAACCATCGTCTTTGAATGGTTTACACGTCGATATCGTTTTCGTATTCGTACCGTGAAAATTCATCCTAAAATCTAAAACCTTTAGTATGTAATGGTATTCGGAAGTCTTTTATCCTATAGTCTTTGTCCCAAAGAGCTAAAGAAACGCATAGAGGATAGAGACTGAGGGAGAGATAAAGAAAGTGGAGTGGTGATTTCTTTATTACCTCGAGGATGAACTAGGATATGAAACAGGCTACCATCCTATAAAATATAAACGTGCCGAGGACTCAAAAGCAATTTTATCATGCCGTTGTTCAATTCATATATCCACCTGCGGACGCATAAAAACGATATAAGCGAGAGGAAGATGAAGAAAGAAGAGAAACGAAAGATTAAGCGAGCTTTTCAAATAACAAGACGTGTAAAAGAAAAGCAGCATGATTGAACTATCATGACGACGATTTAATGCTGAGGAAAAACAGGTCGACTGTTTCTTGGGTGGAAAAACAAAAGGTGGAGGGAATGATATTATGGTTGGAAAGAAGAATCGTCCAACGAACCAAAAGAAGAAAAATATAAATGTTATGAACATAAAAGGAGAAAGAGAAAAAAAGATTATATTTTTTTTTCTAGCCATACAGATTCATCGTTTGATTTACTCTCTCTCTCTCCTCCCCCCCCCCCCCCCTCTCTCTCTCTCTCTCTTTTGACACTTTTCCGAAAAGAAAATAATTATATTCGTGAAAAACGATATACCTAAGTAAAATTAATGTAATAATACCCGTTTTTAACCAGTTGCTATCGATAGAGGTGCCGTAGGTTCGATCGAACGCGTAGTCCTTTCCTTCCCTTAATCGTCGTATCAAAGGTGCAGCCACAAAAGGAAATTTATCTGCCCTAGGTGATAAAGAGATGGACACGGTTGTCGGTAAAAGGGAAGAAGAGAGCACGAAAGCAGAAGAGAGAGAGAGAGAGAGAGACAGATAGAGAGAGAGTGGAACTGGTAAAAGAACTTTTTTCCACCCTCTCTTCTAACCTTCACCGGGAGTCGTTTGCAAGGCGACGCTTTCTTTGGCCTTTGCAAGAGAGAAGCCTGTCGGCAGTTTGTACACGTCCGTTCTATCCCTTATGGATATGTGACAGTGTGTGTGCGCTCGCGCCTCTATGTGTCTGTGTGATTGCATCCACAAACAAGAAGAACGGAGAAGCGTCTGCGCGCGCGCGAGTGTACCCAACTATTTACCGTACGTCCTACCTATTTCACGTTCCTATATTCGCGGTCCTCTTTGAGGGAGCGTGTCGTTATAAAATAGGGCCGCCATAACCATTTCTCTCTCTTCCTTTCTACCATCACCTTGTCTCCTCTTCTTTCACGTTCCACCTTCCACATGCACAATTTTGTCGTTGTCGTTGTCGTTGTCATCCTCCTAGGCTTGAACTTGTCTTCTTTTGCTACTAAAGCACCCTCCGCTTCTTAGCACTTAAGAATCTTCTAGAGTACACTTTGTAGCCCTCGTACTTTCTGCAGATACCTCGACTCTTTAAAAATAATCCCGATGTCACGTCGATCTTCCAAGAAAACTTGATTTGAGACAAAATGACGTCTGTCAAAATTATGTAAAAATTATGTCTTTTTTTCAATCTCTTATTTTTGGAATATTAATGTATACAAGATATCCACAATACATTCCATTTAATTTGATTAATTTTGTTACTTTGATAGTTGTAACAGCTACGAGTTCATTACTTTAAGATTACTCTCTTTTCTGGCAAAAGTAGCCAAGTGGATTGGATCGTTCGAGTCTAAAAATAAAAGAGGAAGAAGTCGAGGGATCTAGGCGATCGTCTCGCGCTTCAGCTCGCTTAGTGAAATGCTGGAGAATCTTTAATTGAGGGACTCATCTTGGTATTTAAGTAAAGCGCTTTTTAAGTTGCCACAGCTCCTTTCGTGGCAACCTGTAGCTCCATCTCTCTCTCTCTCTCTCTCTCTCTCTCTCTCTCTCTCTCTCTCTCTCTCTCTCTCTCTCTCTCTCTCTCTTTTCCTTTCTCTTGTCGGCCGAGCGTTGGCGTGTCTGTACTACTTGGGGAGATAGCAAGTGCCCCTCGAACCTTCTCGCAACACGCAACACTCAACCTAATGAGAAAAGAGGCCTACCCCTAACTTAACCTCGAGCCTCTTCAAAATCATCCGAGCGTATACTTTCGATCCTTCTTTGAAGTCTCTTGTAAGTCGGCAAATACGTTTCTTTTCATTTATCATTTCCTACCTAATACTCGATTTGCAAAATTCTTCTCGTTTATCTAGTTAGAAGAAGTAAAGCTCAATAATAAAATGTCATATGGTTCAGTCGTCGTTGCTAAGGAACTGGTAGTTGTATCATTGAATCAAATCAATTTGGCAAGACCGTGAAGGACCAAAAGAGAAAGAAACAGGAGTAGAAAGAGCAGATCGATTCTAGTTACAGAACACGTTCGTCAGAATCTCGTGATACACGCTAGTGGAGAGTGGTTAATATTGATTAGTAATTACTGCACGTAGGATCAGAAGGTAGAGAACGAGTAGGCAGGATAGCTGGTTGATATATGGACCACTTGTTGGCGTCACGCAGCCGTGCTTCGAATTCAAAACTGGAGCGAGAGAGAAGTAAAAGAGAGAGAGAGAGAGAGAGAGAGAGAGAGAGAGAGAAAAGTATCTTCGTGGGGTGGATTCTCGCCAAATCTTAGTTACGATCGCCACCATGCTTCGCGACGGAAATAAAAAAGTCGCCTTCGGCATTTCAATTAGTTTCTACGAAAAGAAGGACGCTTGCGTGCATCCACTGTGTTGGGATAATGCGAATTTAAACAATCGACTGAGCCAACCTTCATTCTTTCTAATTTTCTTATTTTCTCGTTACGTTAAGGCTTCATTTTATGGTTGGAAAATAAAATGTCTGTCCTCGTTATTAACGTCTTTAAATCGTAATATTTTCTAACGAATGAATGTTAAATTCAACAGAGATGATTATGGATCACTTTGCGATTCTCCTTTACGCATTTGTACTTATTTTCGAAGAAGACACTGTTTTCCGAAAAAAAAGAAATAAAAAATGCATAATACGCAAGAAAATCGAAAGCGAAATGACCTATTTCGAGATATGGATTAATAACTCATAATTGCACGTATGTGCACGCGAAAGAAGAAAAAGAAGGAGAAATAGAAGGCGGAGTTGGTAGAGAAAGGAACGATGACTCATTCTGTCGCGTGAAAGTAATTTATCAAGGGTTCCGTCGTTGACATTACTCGAGGATGAGAGAGTAGCTGGTGATAAAGAGAGCGAGAGGGAGGGAGGGAGAAACAACCGTAGCAAAGAAACAGTTTTCGAATGCAACAGGCGACACGAAACTAACTATGTACTTAGCTAGGCCTAGGAGGTATACGTATATAGGCGTACATATGTCTTTCTCTCGTTCTCTGATACTCTTCTCACCCGTTCTCTTTCTTCTTTTTCGTTCTCGCCTGGGCTCGCACCGTGCTAGCTAGCAACTGGTGGTTGCACTGGCGTTCCGTGCCGACGAGACCACTTGCATCGTTTCGTTCCGTTTGTTCTCAAATAGAGAGAAAATCCGAGAGGATAAGCGTTCGGCCTTGGCTACGGTCCAAGTCGCTCCGTAACCGTTCGAATCCTGTGGCTCGTACCACCATGAATTTGCGCGCTCTGGTACGCGATCGAATCGCGTTCGCCTCACCTCTCATCCGTCTTCTCCAAATTCTTTTAGACGAAATAAAAGAACACCTTGTCTCTTTCGATTTGTAGAAAACGTCTAAGCGAAAAAAGAACCATCAGGTTCCACATGATTTTGAAGAATGCAATGGAGCATATAAAATGCGATCTTATTAATTTTGTGATCTTCGTGATGACAAGCTCTTCCCTAATGATTTAAAACACTCCGGCATCTTTGGTGTTCTTTCTCCGTGAAGGCGAGAGGAAACCCTAACGCGACAATTCTCACGAACGTTGTGCGTATAGTTTGGTGACTAAGAAAGCGAATGAAAAAGAGAAGAAGAGAAAGGAAGAGGAATAGTGGGAAAATGTCTCGAGCGTGTCATGGTTATGCCATGGAGCTGCGGCGAGAAAGAGGGGTAGGAGGATCTACTTATTCACGAGTCCCATGCCACCTCTTATTCTCGAAAAGGCTTGAAGGTGCACATGCATAAATGATGCGGATCCTCGAAAGGGCCGTCCCGTGGTCTGGGCCGTGGCTGCCTCGCTCTCGGTGGTAAGGGTGCGCACCGAGGGCCGAGTAAGGGCCGCATCAATAATGCACAGACCGTAAGAACGCCCTAAACATCCACGATCAGCCATTACGATTCCCAGAGGATCCTAAATGGCGTATCAGTGTCCTACGATCCCTGATGCCCGAGAAAGCCTCCTGAGCTTTCCTATCCGTTCTTACGGGCATTCCTATCGTGAATCTTCGTATATGAGATTTTCGAAGCTACCTATCTTCGCTCCTACATACTTCAACAAAAAAAATTCCCATTTTCATAATGGACAAGCGCATTTCGCAAGATCGCATTTTGTTCGTGATAGAGATTAATAAAAGATCATGAAGTGTCCACGGTTAGCTAAAGATTCATGTTTCAACATTTACGAATGGCTATCTTTCTAACCTACCCTTTCATGATAATCACCTTTAAACAACAAATTGTACTCACCACATGCACTTTCTTTCCACTTTCTTCGGATAATTGTGAAATTAATCTTGGAGCAATTAATACAAGATTATTCATTGCTTTTCGGATGAGTCAAGCAGTTTAGGTCGTCCTTTTTGCCTTGTTTGATAGACTCGATCCTATCTTCTTTGGTGCGTTTATTGTATAATTAGCCCAAAGCGTTACTCCATAGTCAGCATCCCATAGAAAACCTATGGGATTTAGTGGATCGCAACATTGGAATAACGACGATAAAAACGAAAGTTCGTTTAATAGAAAAATGAGGACTCACGTCGCAAGATTATTTAGAAAAATTAATTTCTAATATGCTCACTCGTTTATTGGAAGTAATTAGATAAAATTAGACAAACAAGAAAATATTAAAAAATTGTTATAATTTAGTTTATTTATTATTAGATAAATGTTATGCGTGCAATTTAATCTATCAGAAGAAATTAAATTCGGTAAACGCATGATAAATAAGTATACGAAGCGATAATTTCGCAATCGACTACGGTGTCCGAATATTCATGAGAGTAACTGTAAATGGAACAATGGTGGAAAATGTTGCGTACATAAAATATTTTATCCACGAGTTAAACAGGCGTGCGTGTATTGATGTGAGATTAGATGGTTATAAAATGGAAATGACAGCGAATGTATTTTTCTTGTTGTCGCTCGCATCAACGCCACGTTTGGCTGGTGTTTTTGCGAAAGTAAATAAAAGTCCTTCGCCCGATGTTATCGATCTTATACGCGTCGGTACCTGGAGGAGGTAAACATAAAGCGTATCATAGAAAAACTTGTTTACCGTCCCGACACGGTACATATAATCTCTTACATCTGGCATTATATAACTAGTATTTCAATCATATTACCCGTAGTACTTTCGGAAGATAATTCGTATCCCCGGCGGCTGATCATTTATAGCAGCTAGTGAGTATTTCATTAGCTTTTTCCGCTTCACGAGTCGCCGACAAACATCTTTCTTGGTATTTAGGAGCTGGAACGTAGGTAGAGAGAGAAAGGAAAGGGTGAGAATTCGGATCTTTATTTACAGGATGGATTACACAGAGGAGGACCGACAGAGGGAGAGCGAAATACTTGCTTTTACTGATTATTTCTAACAGTCGCGGCCTCTGTCTATCTTTCTGCTTAGCCATTAAATTAAGCTAGCTTTTTTGGAGCGTAGCCCTTCCGTGACGCTAACTAAATTTCTCACCTCGCAACTGCCCTCGATTTGGTTAGCGAACGAAGCTTCCGATCCCTTTCCAAGTCCGGAAGTTTCCACCGCGTGGTAAATAAGCTTTAAATCACTTTCCAGAGCTTAATGTTGCCGCCTTTTCTTGTAAAGTTTCCTTTGATGATCATTGAAGATCGTTATTAATCTCAGCCTCGGTATAAGTTACTCTTTTGCCATGGGACAAAATGTGTAATCTACGAGAATAGAATTAAAAAGGGTTTCAAATAAAAGACGTATAAAAAGTTGAGAGATACAATAGATAGTAGTAATCGTAAAAGTCTTTCGCATGAATAAAATAGCTTCGAAGCGATACATCAAGATAGTCGCGAATCCAGGAAAGAAAATGACCAAGAGGTTGAACTTTTGTAGAAAAGAGAAATCGCATGTCTGTCTGACAAATAGAAAAGCCTCTCGATATCGTTCGTAGCCCAACGGCAATTCCGTGGTGGTGTAGGCGAATCGAATCGCGGAAAGGAAAACCAATCAGAAACGCAGTCGCGGAAGGAAAAAGGTAAATCGCTCGTTTAATACGACCTGTCAAGAAAAAACTCTGAGACCGAACTTGACCCGTTTCTTTTTTCTTTCTCGTTCTCTCTTCCTTTCAATATGAAACGATGATTTTATTTCGATCACACTCGATCATCACTCTTCATAGCCATGAACTATTTTTTGAGCTCACTCAATGACGCTTCGTCATATTATTTATAACGGGAAGCTCAATCCTACTACTTCATACTATAATATACACGATGTATGGACATGGTAGAAGTAAGCCCAAAGAGCAATAACTCTTCCTTCTTAATAGAAGGACTTTCAATTCTCATAATAGAACTGAATGAACGATTATTGTCGTCGCTCTCATCTCTGCTTTCTCGTATCCAAAGTCAATGCGTTTAGTTTAATAAATCTCGACGAGTTTCTACTGTCACCGTGACGCGAGCATGGAACGTATTAAATATTAACAAGCGAAGTTTCGTTAGTGAACAGTACGATGGACAAGGACGCAATTACTCACGTCCGATTGAATTATTTATCGATCGATAAGCCAAATCCTGGCGAACCAAAAAGAGACCTAAGGAAAGAGAGTAAAAGAGAGAGAGAGAGAGAGAGAGAGAGAGAGAGAGAGAGAGAGAGGGAGAGAGAGGGAGGGAGGGGGGAGGGAGAGAGAACGCGGCCCGCAAAGAAGGGCTCCGTAGAAAGTTGCCGATGTCGGATTATTAAATTCCTTGAGAACCCATCGCGAATACCTATTCAGGAATCGATACATTCACTGAATATCTCAGACATGGAGAACACCCTCCGGCCAACGGAGGACCGAAGGACCGAAGAAAAGGATGAAGAGTAAAAAGGAAGATAATGCTTTTCTTTTACCCGGGCATGCTGCTTTCTCACGTAGAAATGATCGAAGTCTATCGGCGATAAATTAGCATTTTAATGTACTATTGATGCTATTATGTCGTGGCACATGGCGCGAAACATTGACTGATAAATATATTTCGAAAATTTATTTTGTCATAAATGATAAACCACTTTGTCTTTTTACCAAAGATCAAAGTAAAGCGTGTTCTACCTTATCGAAGGAAATAAAGCAGCATATTCTTGTCAGTACTCATCAAGTACATAACAATTTCAGTGAATTTATCAGGAAACGAGTTTCTTCGCTTTAATATCTTTCTCGAGCGAGTGAGTCTCGCAATATCACAATATTTCCAGGATTTATAGGTACCGCTTTCCGTATCCGACACAACGAGGAGAGACGGAAGCAACGTTCTTGAAAAAGTTGAAGAGGGGTAAGAAATCGAAGAAAATGGAAGTACAGAGAGAGAGAGAGAGAGAGAGAGAGAGAGAGAGAGAGAGAGAAGCCGCGCCGTTTCTCCGTTCTCGTTTCTTTGTTTGATCCTAACTCGATTACGCATAAAAAATTGAATAAATACAGCGCAAGATGTTTGACGATGCAGAGACCCGAAGGAAACAGAGATTATCATGTCGACTTGGTGCACGGCCAGGATGGGAAGAGGCATGGACGGGGAAGATATGAAGATAAAGAAATAAGAGGAAAGGATGAGTTTCTCGAGCGAAGGAAAAGAAAGATGGAAAGAAAAAGAAAGAAGGACTAAGGTAGACCCCGAGAGCGCAAGGTTCTCCTTCGGGGCAATAAGAAATATTGCTACTCCAAGTCGAGATGATGTCGAGCTTATTGCTGATTTTCCTTGGAAGCAGGACACGCGAAGAATCGTATCAAGAAGAAAAAAGAAGGAAACTTTTTTCTTTTCTCTTCGTTCGTCGTTTTTTACTCTTTATTACGTACACAGACACATGTACGCTCTCTTCCAATTCCTTTCCTTTATTCTTCTCCCAACTTGAAGGATACAGGTCAGAACATTCTGGATCGCGGTCCGAAATTCTAAAACTCGCTTAGATAAGGCCACGCGAAAGGATATTTATATTGCACTCCATTCGACCGTCTCCATTTGAAATTGTTCAGAGTTCGCTCGAATATCCATGTTTTTATATTATGTATACTCAGGCCCATCGCCGGCGGACCTTAGGAAGAAGGACCTTCTGCGGCTTGACTGTCGACGATAGAAGGATTCCCCGTGGAAAGAAGCTGTGTCCCCTTCCATCCTTCAGTCCACCCTCCACCGAACATTTTTCGAACTTCTCTCGAGGACTAGAATAAATTCGAAAGTTGTCGAATCATTTTCAACAGCTAGGAAGAACAAAAAAAGAAACGATATATTCGATACTGTGTAAGTGAATGCAACAAAGTAAATAACGAAATAAGAAGGAATAGATGCAACTACGACAGGAAGGAAAGTTTAGGTTCTAGGAGGTTAAGGATAGAGGCAGAGTGTTGTAGGAGGAGGGTCGGCTGGGGATCAGCCTCGACTCGGAACTGTCGCGTTAAGAAGAAAGTAAGGAGAAAAGTTTTGATGTTGGAAGTCGGAAAATCAAAAAGCCGCGAGGGAAAAAGGTGTTGGAAAGGAGAGATCGTCGTAACGAACTTCGCTAAAGGGATTAACGACCTAAAATCCTTCTCCACCGACGCTCCCTTGGCAGGTCTAGCTAGTCGTAGGGTTAAGGTTTAATTACACGGCTTAATTCCCTTAAGCCCAACGATCCACGGATGGATTGATGAAATTTCGTCCGCACGTTGGCCTAAGTTCAGGAAACACACGTACTGCATATATGTCTCAATAGATATAGGTATAGGTCGATCTTTCATAGAATGGCGCCCATATAACCCCGATGACACGGACACAATAGAAAGGAAATAGGCCGCTTAAATATTTCATTCCATAGGAATCCTCCTCCGATCGAGCAGTTAGCTGAAATAGTTTAAGTCGCGTATAGTCGAATAATCTTCTAATCGAACGGCGTCTTGGGCTCGCATAAACTATGCATTTTCAATTTGGCACGTGCTTGGCACGATGACACGCTTTCAACGAGCCGATGGATTATCGTTGAGAATCTATTTCTTACGGAATCGGACGGCGACAAAAGTCGACACTTAGAAAAATCTCTCGAAATTTTTCTCGAACCGTGAAAAGGATCTAGTTGTACAAGTTTATAAGAAAGAAAATATAAAAAATGTAATTCCACGTTGAATTCATAATGTTGCGCATTGTCGTGCAAATAGGTTCGACGTACGCTCATCAAATGCACGCCTCATTATCGTGTTCACAGCCGATTACGTCGAGCCAAAGCTTCGGTGGGCTCGACGTTTCTACGCATAATATGATGTAATCGAGTTTCTAACCAATCGTGACATTCGTTTGGGAGCCAGGTTGTTGAAGGTAAAGCGAATTAAAGTTCGATTCTTTCACTGGTGGGAAACGTCTACCAAAATCGAACTCAAAGATCTTTCTTCTCACTTTCTCCATCGGTTTCTCTTTCATGATGTTATCGACGTTGCAAAGCATTTCGACGTCAGGTACAGACTTGATTGTGGCATTCACGCGCGATTACCTTCTCCGAAACTCTAGCTCTATCGACTTTGACGCTGAGGTGCTGGTCGGTGCGTAAGGCGCAGATGGTGGCCAAGTTCTCGCGACGATAATGGAATAGTGCCTGTAACCGTGCTTGCCGGTGGCATGTACCTCGGACTAAGGTCTCCATAAAGGCAAGTCGCGATGCGTTCCATTAAAACTTAAAATTAATTTTGGTGCGAGCCTGATGACGCGCGGCATCAACGAGCTTCAACTTCGAATCCAATCCAACTACACAAATTCTCTCTAAAACCTCTAACCATCGTGGTTGGAAGTGGTGAAAAAGAAAAAAAAAAAAAAAAAAAAAAAAAAAGAGAAAGAAAAGGAGAGGGAGAGAAAGAGAGAAAGATACAGAGAGCATCGCGTCCTCGCGAGCTTTGAGCACGACCGCGATGTCTATATCGTACATAAGAGGGTTGTAACAATGCAATTAAGCATCGCATAAGCCGTCGACGAAATTACGCTTTAATCCGTGGTATACTGCGAGCGACAACGACGCGCGGTTTTCCCTCCTCAAACGTTCCGACCAACCCGCCTTCCCTTTCCTCCCGCGCTCTCTCTCTCTCTCTCTCTCTCACACACTCTCTCGTACCTTTCTATCTGTATTTCTTCTCTCACTCACCACATCTCCTTCTTTCGTATATTCTTTCTTCTTTCGTCTGAACCGCACATCTTTCACGCAGCAGTTTCACCAATTTCATGGACACAGTCGCGGAATCGAGTCGACGTAACGCCATAACAAAGCTAATTCCATTGGTCGTTACAACTCCGCGAACGGTCCTTCGCGATTTCGCTTCGGGCTTTGCAACGAGAAAGAGACCGCCTGCGCCCGCGCATCTTGCCATTTTCCAGAACGAAAATGGGAGACGAAAAAGATAGAAGAGATTGGCTATACGTATTTTGCTTTGCAAGTACGGAGGATTAATAACCTACATCGTTAATGTTTTATCGAAATAATGATTTATTTGATATTGTTAATTAATAAGTATCTATCTATTCGAAGTGGTCACTTATAACTGATGTTACGTCTATCAAATACACAAGTACACATACATCTACGAGCTCGGTTCTACCGCATTACGCATAGTTCGCTCATTCATCGAAAAGCAGCAATATCTTCCCTTATAGTTGTTAGTTAATGAGCCGCTCTTCGACGCATTTAATGGTACGAACGGAAGCGGAGAATAATTTCAAATCGGCCGTATTCGCAATTAGTTACATGGTTGCGTTTTACTGCTGTATGTAATAACCAGAGCAGACCTGTACGCAGCAGTGGCACCCTAATGGCGCGATATAAATGGTGGGCAACGATATAATCGTATGCGAACCTACCTGGAGAGAGAGGGGGAGAGAGAGAGAGAGAGAGAGAGACAGAGTTAGTAGCTTACGTACACAAATATATACGTACCTATATGTACATATGTACATATCATGTAGCAACATGGCACTTTCAGCATATTTGCGACCACACGCTACATTTCTACGAGTTGGCTAGGTTCTATATATCCGATATATGATAGTTCCGCGTGTATACGTATGCGTATATGCATTGGCAAGGTAACAAACGAACGGGCAGCAGGTAAAACGTGCAACGAGCCCACGAGTTGCGAGAACCAGCCGAATGAATAATAGTCCGGGCATGCTGCAAGTTCGCGGCCGCGCAATACGTTACACCTCTGACAAATTGGAAGATAATCCGCGACATTCGCACGCGACGCTCTCGCCCAAGTGAACCAAACGTATTTCTCTGTGCATTTGTGTAGATGTGTGTATTTGTACGTGCCGAAGTCGGTAGATTATTTCGTTACTACTGTCGAGATCCTTTCGATCGTTCACATCGACGATGGTAAAAGAAAAGAAGATACTTTCTTCTCATCAAGCCAAAGTCATGATCATGTGAGAAACTTGCATCTGGATCTGCCTATTTCTATTTTTTCTACGTCTAAACAAAATGGAGAGAATTCATTTACTACAAAATCTAATTACTGCGAAAGAATCGTTCAAGTTTTATAGAAGGCCGATCGATCGATGGGGCGGCGAGGAGAGGGGAGTGGGGGGGGGGGGGGGGGGGGGAGAACATTGTCCTGTACAACTCGAGCTTACCCGTCGTAGAATAATTTAACGAATTCGACGAACTGAGACAAAAGAAATTAATACCTAATGAAACTCTCTCTGATTAAAACAGAAAGAAAACGGAACGTCTCGAAGAAGGGAGGACAGTAATTGGTGGTGGTACGCGCGATATCGAAGACATTTTAACACATTTTCTAGTAATTTATTTCCTCTGTTTCGTTCTTACAGTTTCTTAGTGTTCGATAGACACGGGGTAACATCAGGACAAGTATTAAAAATCTCTTTTATCGGCAAATTTTGCTCTAATCGCTGACATCGACGTGCCTCTGTCGATTACGTAAAATTAAGCATTACTCTGGAATATAATTCCATCTTATAATATAGAGTTGCACTTTAAGAGATATGACGAATATTTTCCGACGGATTTACAGTTTCTTTTAATTAAACGAAATTACGAAGGACATAAAAATTTCTCAATTTATCTGCCTTTCTCAAATGACTTCTTTTTAATTTCGCATTTGCATTCGTCGATTCGATTCCTAAAGCTATGAAGAGGATCGAAGAAAATGTTCAACTCGATACAATTAATTGTAAGACAATAACGTGTCATCGTCTATGTCTTAGTTCGGTTCTCCTTGGCCTTTTGTAACGATACCTTCGGGCAAAGTTTAGCGACACTCGGAGCCGTTTATGCGTTAATCCTATAGTGTCCGTCGTTTGTAGGTATCGCGTAGTAAAGACATAAAGCCTCTTCTCTCCTCTCTTACTTCTCCGGAATAAGGAACAATTCAGTTGAATCCCAATGGACATAAAGGACGTGTCCAAGTATAATTTACAAGACTTAAGGGTACGGTTAATAATATCACAACGAGCCCTTTAAGGCAGGGAACCGATAATACGAGAAAGAACTCGCGGCGAAATCAAATCACCGTGACTAATCGACCGTCACGTGGTTTACGACTTTTCTCTCCTTAATCGAGGAACACCTTTGAACTCGTTCTTATCTTATCTGCACGACCGTAGAAGAGAACTTTAGGGACTGTTGTAAAATTTAATCGACACACAACTTTTCTCCCGGGATGAAAATCTTCAACGGTATTAATAAATTTATTCCTTTCTTCGTTGTCGATACGACGAAAATGTGTTCGCGTGTTCGTCAATTCTCTTGGCATGGGGAAAAAAGAGTGAAAAAGTTGAAAAGAAAGAGAGGCGTGCTCTATCACGCGATCGGCATGACCGTTTGGCACCGTCAGGTCGGTCATTTTTAAAAACATCTACCGTTCGATCGATTTTTCTTATGTGGGAGCGATAATCGTCAATCGGCGATACCGTTGAGAAGCTACACATGCCTAATAGAGCGCTATACTCGAAACCATGTTTAATGCTTTGTCGCTATGATGATATAGAGTACGATTGAGACGAGTACGATTGGAATAGAGAGTTTGCGTGGCACGTTAAGTGCAGAGAGAGAGAGAGAGAGAGAGAGAGAGTCTCCCAATCGATAGCGAACGGATGTGCGTTTGTAAACATCGAATAATATTTCTACATACGTAGATAAATGTATACGTATGTTTACATAGCCCTTTCTACGCCTATCTTATATATTTATTTCATTCATTCGTTTCTCTATTATATAGCTTAGTTGTTATAATCTATGAACTCAGTTAACGTAATAGATACGTGTACTATTATTCCTTTAACGGATAACTTAAATCCATGGCTCAAGGTGTCGCAGATCTTGGACTCATTTTTCAAGATGTTCTTTTCTATCCTCTTCCTGTAGTCCCTCGTTGTTAGCCCCTTCGCCAAAAACTTAATACCACCGAGAAAGAGTCTAAGAGGCTTAATCTTTCCTCTATCACTCGTTTCTTTTGCTTCCATCGTCTATTAGCCGGGCAAAATGAGGAGAACGCGAAAGTGGAGGTTTACGGTGTGTTCGTACTACGAAGAAAGAGAGACTGATATCCAATCGATGGAACTAATATATCCGTGGAATCAGTCAACGTTCGGCGGTGTGTGTTAACCTCCTTGGCAGGAGCATTACCAATAGCGTTGGTAGTAGCAATAGCAGCAACAGTCGTTGAGAACCGTGAGGAAGACGGGATAGGTATTAGGAAATTGAATCTGCTGGCTAGCTGGCTGGAGAACCAAGGGGGATTCGTGCTATCGCTTTGTCTCACCATTTCTACCCTCATTCACTTTCTCTTTTTCTCTCTTTCTCTCCCTCTCTCTCTCTAGCTTGCTCGCTCGCTCACTCGCTCTTTCTAGGCTATCGTTCATGGCACGCCTCGCTGAACGAAAAGACCGTTCTCGCATTCCTTTTTCGCCAAGGTCCGCGCCGACATATTGTGTGGACTACCACCGGTCGGCCACCAGTCACCAATGCGTTACTTTTGGTTCCTGTTGGTCATCTATCAAGTCGTCATTACTATGACGGGTCTAGACGTTCCAGACTCCTTGTTTCAGACTTCACGCTTCACTGTTCGACGAAAAAACTCTGCTACTTTTTGATACTCTCTAGTAGTTTTCTTTTTCTTTCAAGTTTATCCGAAAAAATGCTGCTGAACGTAGATAGACCTGACATGATCGAATAGCTTAGATCAAGGATATGCCCGTGAACGTTATTAAGAATCGTATAGAGAATTAATCTCTATTGAGATTATCCGACGAAAGTAGTGTGTGATCGTAGACAAATATGTGTTGAAATGCATGAAAATCAAAGAACGAAGGGAAAGCGTCCACGTTTCTTCGGCACGTCGAATTTCTTCGAGGAAATATAGGGAGAAATCTTAAGTTCTCCGGAGGAGAAACGAAATGAAGTCATGCCAGCGAAATATCCCAATCTCGGTTGATGCCCTTTGGGTGGGCGTAGCGCGGCGTCTTTCATTTAGGAATAAGCACGTCGTAGGTCAGCGGCCCTTCGTGCGAACGCGTAACGCTAGGAATCGACGTTCTCTCTTACACAGCGAGCAGTCTTCACCGACCAACAGCAACGATCCTGCATTGGAACCGCAGTAAGAGAGAAGTATTATTATCCGGGGAAATCTAGCGAGCTCACCCTCGAGATATCGGATCGGTCACGTTCCAATGGAGCTGCCCGTGGAAACGGCCGGAAAGTTTCTCTGCCTCCGTGACTACTCTCTCGGCCCAAACTTGTTCGTCGCGTTACTGTGAGCAAGAGATACGTAGTTAGAAAAAGCTGCGGATGATTTATAACTTTGTGACAAAATTTCGTTGGAAAAATTCGATTTGCTCGTGAAATTCTTTCTCATATTTATAAATCTATTGATCGAGTTGAATTTTTTTGTTGTTGAAAACTCACTAAAAAGATGACAGACATCGCGTGCAATATTTGTGTCGGCGGCGGGGTATCGGAAGAATCCCTGGCGAGGCGGCGGGCCTTTCGTAAAATATGCAGGAGACTTCCTCCGGCCATCCATCACGAAAGCGTAGGCACGCTAACGACAAAGACAATACGAAGGGTGTTGGAACACGAAATTTACTTTGGCGCGTCGTACATCATGAGCCGCCAGAGTAATGAAGAAAATCCATACTGTAGAGCCGCGGCTTTGTTTCTTAATCCGAAGATAAAACAGGGACACGGCTGCGTGCACGAGTGAAATGGAGCGAACATCAAGATAAAGTAGCTCGTATTTCCGTGGAGTAAGAAGGATCGAACGTGCTATAAAATCCCGAGGCTGGCTGTGGAAGCGCGCGGGCTTTCCTCATCTTCCGCCTCTTAGATCCTTTTGTGTTCCGTGAGATATTGACGTGTGAGATGCGGGACATGAAACTTTCGCATATTGTCCAAATAGAATTGTATTTAAATCATGAATATTACAGTAAGGCAAACGGATACGATAGGAGTTACTTTTTTTCATTTTCATTTTGAAATACAAGGATTGTACCCACCACATCTTTCTACATTGATCATTGATATCTTTGATATTATGCAATGCATACGTTTGAGATTCTGTGCGTGTGTGCGCGCGCGCTCGAAATCTTGGGGGAAAAACAAAAAGCGTTACAAAGAGGAAATGAAATTCATGCGGCTTCGTCTCGCTGACAAAAGAGCCGGACAGACGATTTAATATTCAGTCCGTAGTTCTAATTTAATGAGAGAGCGAGATAATAACAGGAGCAGATAGCAGAATAATTGAAGGATATCGAACGAAAGCGGCTTTATTCGGGCGTTGAACGGCGGTCAATTAAATTACAGGCGGGACGGTGAAGCGGCGGGACGATGGTACGACGAAGCGATACGTGACTTACAATAATTGATAGAAACAATCGTCGTGTAAAGCGTCATCGGCGTCATGTCACGTCGACTCGTGTCGGCTCACGTCACGTCGACTCGCGTCGGCTCACGTCTGCGCCTTTCGCGCTCGCACGTGACGGCCATTCAGGCTGGCTACTCGAAATAGGGAGACACAGTGTATCGCACCAATCGCAAGCCTATTCGTTTCAAACTGAACTCGAGCACAATGCTCGATAAAGTTTAGATTTCCGGGCGTATCGCCTAACCTCATTTCTCAGTCTCTTTCGTACGTTGCGTTGGTTCGTTCTTCGGCCAAATCCCAAATGAAATTTCTGACGAACGTGCATGGACGATGAAAATATTTAAAAGGACACAAGATTCTTCCTTTTCCTTTTTTTATCTTTTTTTCTTTTTTCTTTTTTCTTTTTTCTTTTTTCTTTTTTCTTTTTTCTTTTTTCTTTTTTCTTTTTTTTTTCCAGTAGAGCCCACGGATATCGATAAGTATCAACCAATTACCGATTACGTACTGACTGATCGTTCTTCCTATGGCGTCTCGAAACCGGGAATATGGAGATTTATCAAGACAAATATCACGTTATATCAGAGAGAGAGAGAGAGAGAGAGAGAGAGAGAGAGAGAGAGAGAGAAGTACGAAGAAAAATAGGATATGGGATGCTGCACTCGAGAGCTAGTACATACGATGGTATAATGAGAGCGCAAAACTCTGACGTAACCACATCGTTCCGTCTTCGGTTACTCTGTTTCCACGTACTTACTAGATGGAGATAGGTGATCTTTCTTTCGCACTTCGTTGCTTCTTACTTTTCCGTTTGTACTGACCACGAGCTACTGCTATGGGGAAAAATAACATCATTTGTCTTACCTTATCCTTTACTCGGTTTTACAGCATTGTACCAACCTTATTTACGTCCACGGAATGAGATACATATTTTCTATACACACACACACACACACACACACACACACACACACAATGGAAGATATGACGAAACGCTTCCAAAAGAATAGCAAGGAGAAAGAAGAGTAAAACGAGGTATACTTAAAATACATATGTATCTAGCACGTTGCTATCTCTGGAGATAAATTAATCTCTGCCTAGCCGTGTCTTTCGTGGAAACTTTAAAAACCTTCGTGAAAGAAAATTG
This sequence comes from Vespa velutina, assembly GCF_912470025.1. Taxonomy (NCBI): domain Eukaryota; kingdom Metazoa; phylum Arthropoda; class Insecta; order Hymenoptera; family Vespidae; genus Vespa; species Vespa velutina. Next base: position 199,761 of record NC_062199.1, on the reverse strand, counting down.
TCTCCGTGATAACTTGAAATTATTACGTCTGTCTGTCGTTTGTTCGCTCGTTCCCTTTCTCACGTTTTCCAGCCACAAACTTCCGGCCAGGTGAACGATCGAAGCCATACGTTACTGGGAAATATGTTTTGTGGTCGATGACGTCACGTCTCATATTGGCATAACGGTACACCCAGATATAATCGTAGAATTAGGGGATAGAGAGACGGCAATACGTTTGTGGTCAGCAGTCACGTTCGTTCTTAATACTGCACCCTTAAGTCCAGCAGTCGCTTGCCGACAATTAAAAGCACTCGTCCTCTTGGCTATCAATAAGAGGAAATCGTCTCACGTGCGAGCGAGCATTTTGCGGCAAGTAGCACTCACAATAGCTCCAGGAAGTATCGGGAACCTTACAGGCCAGAGAGAGAGAGAGAGAGAGAGAGAGAACGCGAGAGAATCCTATTATCATTTCCTCCGTTAACGTACGACCGCATGTAACATAGAGATGTTACTTGTCTAATGAGGACTTCGAAGATAAATCGGTTAGAGTATAAATTAAATTAAGATATAGAAGAAGTTTGTTGTGATTACCGGCGTCACTCAATAAACTCGTCATCTTTTTGTAAAATTAATGAAAAAGATACAGGGAATTCATCCGTTCAAGGAATGAAGAGTACAATGAGATACAACGGAAGCTTAGAAAACTAAAGAATTTAGTATATCCCTATCGTCCATTCACGCGGTTGTTCGATTAATATTTGACACGTGTGTCTACGTTCGTTGTGCAAGTACAGAAACGCGTGGATGGTCGCGCAAGCGCGAACATATATAACAGAACCTGAACGCGCTCCGCTAATAAAATTTGAATTTACGATGATGCGTCACGCATCGCGTTATCTAGTTTTCCGAACCACTACGGCACAAAATGATGTGTCGCAGCCATTGTATTCGAGTTAAACGCAAAGAGAGATAGAGAGAAAGAGAGAGGGAGGCGCGATAATTGTTTCCAAATGACAACAGCGGCAGCACCCAAATGACGGTTTTGAATATCGATGGCCATTGTTCCGTAGTATACGCGAAGTGCGTAAACATTTCCCATGTCTGCCTGAAAAAGATAGGGGCTCCGTAAATACGTGACTTTCTGGGTTGCGTAGCTTGATTTCGATATTCACGATCAAATCGTTTTCTATAACAAATTATAACATCTTGGAAAAATATTTCTAGATGTCGGCTAATTCTACCAATGTACTAATTCATTCTTTGGAAGGAAGAAAGTTAAGAAAGAAACATAGAAATAGAATTAACTTATTTGCCAAGTCTATATTTGCTAGAAAATGAAAGGAGAGCCCGGCTTCTATCGCGTATACTCCCATTCGTGTCCCAAGTTAACCGATGTTATCCTTCCTTTGGATATTTGTACAAAGGCCTACTTACACAGTTCGCCTAACGAGGATCGACTCCAAGATCGTTTCCGCATCCATACACATTTACGACGGGCCGGCACGAGAACATTCTGTTTCCTCGCGAATAGAGGGAACCAGGTTTCATCTCCAAAGTCTACTTTATTCACACATTTTTCATCTCCTCTAGAATGTCTTTGCGAGATTTAACAGCCAGCGGATTTGTCAAAGCGCCGGCCGACTTCGCCTTCGCTTAAAGGGAAGGTGACATAACCAACAGGCGTAAAAGAAGAGAGATCCAGATACTCCGTTGCGTTATCATAACTAACGGCTTCATCTGCATAATTATCCGAGGAAAATGTGTTATCTAGCCATCTACTACGGCAGGGCTGACTGCTTGACTGGTTGGTTGGTTGGTTGGTTGGTTGGTAGAGTACCCGGGGCTTTTGAGTTTCAAGACTTCGTGGAATCGGTCCGGACCTAGGTTGAGCCTGTCTCCTCGGGAATGAAACCAATTACTTGGTGACCCCCTCGGGCCAGCATGTTTGACGGAAAGAGACAGAGAGAATCGCAAAGATAGGAAATAGAGGGAAAGAGAGAAATTGTGCAGGGAATCGTTAGAATTGGAGGTGCTCGTGAAACTACAGAGACAGGTAGTAGATGGAAAGGATGGAAGGTAGTTGAAGATCTAAGTACGTCAGTATAAACGATTAGGGAGAGAAAGATAGACAAGTGGTGGTGGAGGATTGGAATCTCATCTCAAGACAAGCACGAACATCTCGATGCTATGCTTTCGATTCTCAGACGTGGAAAGCGCATTAATTAATTAGCGAGACGTCTATCAATAATTGCTGCTAGCGGCGACCGGCAGCTTGTTCCTGTTCAAGGAAGAGACCGAGAGAGAGAGAGAGAGAGAGAGAGAGAGAGAGAGAGAGAGACATCGTATTGTAGGAAGCGAGTAGTAAAGGTATGTAGAATCGACGACGTTTCGAAGAAGACAAGTTCACTCTTTGAAGCGCATAGTTTAAGTGGCAAAGCTTACGTTAATTCAATTATGTTCGGAATCGGATTAATTGTCTCTTGACTGGTTGCATCTGTTGAAGTAATTGTTTCGTTTGTCTTTTGGAATATGCGTTCGATCTTTGAAGCATAAATGTCGATCTCTTAGCATTTCATAAAGTTTCACCTCATCCGATATGAACGAGACTGGACAAGCGGAAGTAAATCGAATGTGACGAAAGTAGAGAGACGTATTTTGAGTGTATTGAACTCTGATAATTTAGCCTCTTCGCTGGCCTTTCCGGATCTCACACGTTGATACAGTCTCACATACGAATGTTTTGGATCGATGTTATCTGGCAGTTTCGGGTGAAGGTTGGAGGAAGGTCGAAGCTCTCCCTCCATCCGAATCGTGTTCGTTTCCATTCCCCCTACGCTCGGCCCCATATTCCTCGCCCGGAGCGTGGAAATGGGAAACCCTCGAAATATCTGGGCGTGAGTATCTCCCTGGGGCGTTGGAGAGAACGAAAGGACGATAAAGCTGGTGGTAAAAGAGAGAGAGGAGAATCTTTCTCAAAAAGCAGTTCGTCCGTCGACGCGATTTCAAAAAACGAGCGCCGCGGGGAAAAGTGACGAAAGAAGACCAAGAAAGGAAAAATAATTTTGCCAGAGAATTACCTACTAGAATAATTAGAGTTGATATTTTTCTCCTAAAAACGTCAACATTTTTTCTTCTAATAGCCCAACCGATATATCAGGTCTGTGTATCATATCGAAAGGGACAAAGGTTCCCAACGGAAAACTTATGTCATTCTATCGTCCCGCTAAATTAAACAACCCCTTCAACTTGTACGTTCCTTTGACTTCGTTATTAACACTGTTATTTCCCAACTGTTATATTTCGGGTAAGAGTTTTTTTACGAGGATTTATTTTTTATTGATCTTTCGGCTGAATTTCTTTTACGCTATAATCATCGAACTACTCGTTAAAGCATATCGACGTTATATAGCGCTGAAAATAAAGAGAGAGGGAGAAAAGACGATTGACACTGAGAGACGTGCGTTACGGAAAATACTGAAAGAGAGAAAGGAGCTGTAGAGCGAGGAAAGTGTTGAAAGAAAAAGCGTGTCTGTTCGCGAGCGATAAGCCATCCCATAGAACAGCCTCCGCTGCCTTCTGCCATTCTCGACTGCCTTCGGCTTCAGCCGGGTAACTCGAAAACCTTCGAGATCACCTCTCCCTCTCGTGGTACTTTACGACTCTCAATGTGCCAACTGCCTGCCCTAGATCCACCGGTCTAATCCCGAGCGACCCCAGGAGACTTTAATATGAATTGCGTTCTGATGGTACTCTTTATTCCTGAGATACGATATGTCGATACTGGAGATTATCAGTTTTTCAGGCCCGGTCCTCCTCGTGGTACGCATCGTTAGAATTTATCTAGGACAACGGACCGTTTACTACTCTTTGGATATCGGCTAAACCCCAGATTTAAGATTTATTCCTTCGACTTTTTTTTGGGACCCAATCGAAGTTATCTCATTTGTTAAGGTACTGTTCAAGGTATTTAGATTATAAACAAAATTTGCTCCTAAAATAATTCTACCATACGTCTCTCTACGTCTTCTCGTTCTTCGCTCTTGGACATGACCGATTACCCTGGACATGAACGTTCTTGCGTTACGCGGTAATCAGTTTCGTAAGGACTTTCCAAGTTCTAAACCATTTCGTATGCCATTCGATAGTAGATGCGAACAGCGTTAAAGATTACAACGCTTTACTCACTCGGTTAGGATCGTATCCACGGACTTTACTCGTAAAGAGAACTACTGTCGCTGACTCGACCGGATTAGAAATGGCAACTAAGCCGTTAAATTGCCAAACAAACGGGAGGAAAGGGTATGACCAAGGTGTCCCTGGAAGCTCTCATCGCGGTTACGATATGTCTCGTTGTGATCGTCATACCAATACAAATTGATGTTCCCTCGAAACTTTCAAACATTTCACTATCCTGAACAAGCAACAACATTAACCAAATTATTGAAGTTCCTTCATTTCTTTTGCTGATATTTTCTTATTTTATTGTTTTCTTTTTTTTTTTTTTTTTTTTTTTTTTTTTTTTTTTCTTTTTCTTCTTTCCCCTAGTAATTACCATTTAACGCCTTTTTCTGGCTCGTCGAAAATCATTTAAAATCTGTTAAAGCTCGAAGCGTCTACTACCAAAGAGCCATTCGACGAAGTCTTTGGTTTTGCGGGCATCGAACGCAAAACGAACAGATCCTGCCAGCGGGAATCCTTCTTCTTCCGTTATCGATATTTATAGAGGCATCTACATATTGCCAAACATATTGAGTCCCGGCAAATGGCCGCGGGCACGTGCGAAACTCCTGAATATTCAAGGAGGTAACGAAGCAAAGTTCGTTTGCGTTAGCATTGGCTCCGGGCACTGATACACCTTCGGGTCATCAAGCAGTGCCTTATTACCCGATTGCATATTGAGCAGCGCTCGAATTATCTTCGCTTGCGCCCTCACGTTCACGTGGTGGGATTATTCCTTGCGATTTTTGATCCGATTATAACTTGCTGACGACTATATCCGCAACGCGATATGCATAATAACATCGAGACCATATATGATAGCTTTGAGAAGTGTCTACTAGAAAATTCGCATACTTTGCTGATTGAACAATTTTCTTTTTAGTCGAGTTAAAAAATAACTGCGTGTCTTCTTTTTCTTTTCTTTTTTCTTTTTTGTTTTTTTTTTTTTTTTTTTTTTGTTTTTTTTTTTCCATTCACATTGCTAGCGTTTTCTCAAGATTATCAACAAGCACAAGATCGATACCTCTCCGAAGAACTTCAATTTTCGGCACACTGTACGGGATCAACTCGAGCAGAGCATAGTTAAGTCGAAGAAACGAGCCGGCCTGAATTTAGCGTGCGCTGATGGGGAAAAAAGGTCCGACTAGATAAGGAAGAATTAGTAATCGTGAAAAAGGCGAGCTCGTGCACTCGCTAGATCGTTCTCTTCCCCTTTTTCTCTTTACGCTCGTTCGTTCTTTCTTCGTTATCTCTCGTATACGTCAAGACGATCTTGATATACTACCTAGAACGTTGCCAAACGTTACGTTCGTTACCGACAGCGTCTACGAGCCTTGTGCATGAGACGGAGTAATTATCGCGTGAAAGACGCCCTTCGAAAAGGGGCTGGTTTTCTATCTTTGTCTCTCTCTCTCTCTCTCTCTCTCTCTTTCTCTCTCTCTCGCGCGCGCGCTTCATCTCCACAAGACATGTGGCATAATTTTTGTCCGAAATGGCGTGAGTGCACGCGTGTATAATTTGAAGTTACGGTTAATGAGTACACGAGGGTCGTGACGCGGGCTTAACACGAACATAAAAAAGGAACAACGAAGAAGGGAGTAAAAGAAAGGAGAAGGGAGAGGCCGTAGAAGAAATTCGTTCTCTTTTCTAGATTTCGAGTATATTTTTCAAGCAATTTATAAAACGCTATGGTATTTACGAGAAGAAATCGTAAGAACTTTAAAGATGGTATAAGTTGTGACGTTATTGAAACGAAACTTCAATGAACGATTGACGTGTACTATCCTTTTTCATTTTCCTTTCATTTTAAATAAATCGAGGAATAACAGACAGTGTTCTTATCAGAATGAGCTGTTTATTTGAAACTTTGTATACGGATAAAAAAAATCTACGAAGCATTTTTATCCGTCGAGTCAATTTCATCGAGCTAAAAATACAGCATACCGATCCACCAAAGTGGACAATAGTTTACAGATAGAAGCCAGACGATGAAACTTTGAGTTTTCAGAACAGAGTTCGAACCCGCAGACGGTATTTCTACAAAAACAGTGAGGAGAACAAAAGAGAGAGAGAGAGAGAGAGAGAGAGAGAGAGAACGAAGTGACGTGTGGAAGAGGAAAGTTTCGAAATGGTCGCGAGTCCTCACGCGAAAAATATTGCCGGGCATCCATCTTGGACCCTCATCAAGAGGGGTCTCGGAGGGTCTCTTCCAGTCGTTACAGCCTGTCACGTTGGGTCACTCAAGGGTCAACGACACCCGGAGGAGCTCTCGCAGCTCGTCGCTCATTCACGGCCGAGTTATGGGGCTGCCTGCCGGCCACGCTGTTTTCGCAATTCACTTTTAATACGTCTCTGGGCGCCGTCATTATCGTCTGCCGCCATGTGCAAATTGTTCGTGGCCGTTTTCTGTATGGGTATATAAACGTCCTGGACAATCGTGACCCTCATATGAAGCATTAAATACAGCCAGGACTGCATGTGCAGCGAGGTGTGCAACATCAGAGTCTGTGCTTGTTAATATTGCAAACATACGAATCGAGCTTTATATACTTTTATCATCCATCTTGAATTTTTAATTATTTCTTTTCTTATAAAGAGCACCTAGTCACAGAGACGGATCGGTTAATATATTAAAAAATATTTGTTTTCTTTTTTAACGTGGAAAAAAGACTAACGTTTCTAAATGGATCTATCATTAATGACTAGAGATTAACAAAGGATGTTGTTAAATATAAAATGGTTTTTAGATGAGATTTTTAGAACCGATAAGATTCTGAATAACACTCTAAGGTGTTTTAATAATTTTGTATCTGGCACGATCGCAAATTATCTCGTTGATGCACGAGCAAAGCTGTAAAAGTTTTATTTACATAATTAAGTAAGTAATCCTCCGGTAATCACCTCGAAACTTTATTCCTTTGATAAGGCCTACCCTTTTCGGTCGTAGATGAGGGTTAATATAAAATAAATAGAGGTATACAAAATATTGCTACTTCGTTAAGAAGTATAAGGTACTTTTGATTGAACTTGCTCTTCACGTTGACCTCGAAAGATCGAGCAAATAGAACGCCCGGCCGTCCTTCAAGTAATAAGATATCCTTTGACCATTTCTTTCCTCTCCCACGAGCGAAAGTAATAACGCTCGGAAAAAAAAATACTCCCTCCTTCGAATTTTATTATTTCACCTCGAGTGGTCTGCTACATTATCGATGTAATGGGATATAAAATATATAACAATAACTACTGAAATAGGAAGATAAGTCGATCATTGCAATGCGTGATTATTTCATTCAGTATGGTATAGAATAAAAAGGACAAAAAAAGGCCGATATTCGAGTCGAGAATCGGGACAAAGATAAAACAAACATTATCAAAGACTATTTCCGATTTTTTTTTTTTTTTTGAAACTCAATTTCACGCGTACACTTTCAATGAAAAGTGGAAACGCAATAGTGACTTCGTTCCTACGATCGTAGAGTATCAACGTTCCGATCGAGCTTACGAAAGGAACGTTTTGGATCAAGCACCCTCGCAGGTTCCCCCTTCGTTTGTTCTCTCTTCAACCCCGTTTCCACGCTTTTGGGCCAATGTGTTTTCGAACGAGATGCTCGCTCGCTCGCTCGCTTGCTCTCTCTCTCTCTCTCTCTCTCTCTCTCTCTCTCTCTCCCTCTCTCTCTGTCCCCCCCGCAAAAGTGGACGAATCGATATATGGTGGCTAGCAGCGCGCACTGCGCTATACGGAAAAGTGGATTTCGATAACCTAGTGACGCTCTATTGCATTTTTATTCAGTTTCACGGGCATTAAGCGGCAATCTGATTACGACGCGTCGCGGTGGATGGAACGGCAAAGTGATTCGGCTAGGAAAAAAAAGATGTCGAACAAGAGCGTCGAGTCTGCAAAAACAAAATATGGGGTAAAACTAGTTGACATGTCGTAAGTTCAGTCGTCGTCACGATTTCTTGAAAAAAATAAACAAAGATAACGTACAAAGGTTACGTGTGAAGTGAAACGTTTTTGATCAAACGTTAATATATTCGGCATAGCACAGATAAAATAGAATAAGTATGTTCTAACGTACATAGTAAAATTCAATCTTTTGGTTCCTGTCGGATACGAATGACTTAAATCCATGGATTTAATAAGAATCAGTATTGCGTCGAACGATTATAATTTTCGTGATGATAAACGTGGTTTATCAGAGCACGAACAAGTGGTCGTTAGATACGGATACGAGGTCGTAGACCGTGCGTGCGAGCGATGAGAAAAAGATAGTAGAAAAATAGTGCGTGATAGAGTTGAAAGAGAAAGAGAGACAAAGAATAGGGTCGAAAGAGGGTGGCAGGGATAGAAGAAAGTAGAGGGATGAACGAAGGCGCGAGCTGAGGCAAGAGGGGTAAATATTACATAAGATAGTATCCCTCCCTTTTCTCTTTGGCTGCAAAACCCGAAGATATGTCCCTCTAAGTCGATATCAGTTGCCCTCGATATCTACCTCTGTCTCTCTCTCTCTCTCTCTCTCTCTCTCTCTCTCTTTGTCTCTCGTTCTCCTGCTATCTCTCTTCCGTACCCTCGAGCCAACGACGATGCCATCCTGACAGCCTCTTTCCGAAGGCCTAGTCCCACAGCTATCATCTTGCTCTCTCCTTCTTCCCTATATAAAGTAAGTGCCCGTAAGATATTTCATCTACCTACGCGGCAAGACACAAGCACCCCTCTCTAACCATTCTGCCCTAATTCCAACATCCTCGAATTAAGGGTACGAACGTGAGAAAGAACGTATCACGTACACGGAATTCCTCGTTCGTAAACCGATCCTGAAAGATGCGTGCGGAAATTAATATCGAATATATTTCTTTTTTCTTTTTCTCACGAATAGTCGCTTGTGTTTCTACAAACAAGTACCTTGTGTAATAAGTAATAGTCAGAGCGTGAGTGTGGCGGCACTTGTCTTATGGATTTGAATGTCGTTGCCCTTCGAACATAGAGAAGGAGTATAAAGAAAACGACGCAACCTTTGTAATGACGACTGTATTATAGTCTATCTAGCGGTCAATATTCTCTCCTATATTACTTGCTCGTATTTTCGATTCAGCAAGTTTCTATGGAGATTATATTAGGCTTTTCCTTGACGTGGAAAAGTATTCGCCTTTACATTTCAAGGGTAAATATTATTTTTTTCATCTTCGAGAATCATCATTGCTTGCTGCTAATCGTTGTTGACCACATCTTGACATATTTGAACATTGAGAATAAGTCGACAGCAAATTATCATTTGCTTCTTCCAGTATGACAAAGAAAACGAGAAAAACTGCACCTGACCTCGGTTGTTCTAGCGATATACTTTGCTTTTTTGCATTCAACGATCGTGGACTTGAAATAAAAAAAGAAACGATGACATTATGCCTACGCGAATGAACACGAGTCTCGCCTTTTCCATCCTAATGTATCTTACTATTTGATTAAACGCTTTTTTAACGTTCTGCTGAGATTTTTGGGATAATGTAAATTGATTAACTCCAGAATAAGACTTTTTATCTTTTTGGAAAACAATCGTTTCTCGTATGGAATAAATTTGAATGGATATATGTCACTCGTTACCATCGACTATCGTTTAATTGTACAACATATTAAATTCGTAGCATTTAATATTTACGAGTTTATTTCCAAAGGAGAAAACGTACGAGGATCATACGTCATTATTTTTCAAGCGACAATTACCCTTTCTCGAAGTTGTAATTTGCGCGATGCATACACTTCCGCTCGATACAGACTCTAGATGGATGAAAAGGACAAAGGTCTTGAACACCTGACCTCGGCTTGTTTCTTCCATCGACTCTATCTTTTTTTTTCTTTTTTGCCGTCGGTGCGATAGCGGCGACGTAATCGCGAGAGAAGAAGAAAACGGCAGACAGACGAACGGTTCACTACGACGACGACGACGACGACGACGACGACGACGACGACGAGGACGTAGGGAGAACTCTAGTTTCCTCTCTCTCTCTCTCTCTCTCTGTCGCTTTTTTGTGTGTTAGCCCACGAATATACACGCAGGGGCAGAACCGGCCGCGTACATAATGTATGAGTGACGCGAAAGCCCGTCATTTCAAGCCGCACAGCCGCTTTCCTTTTGTGACATCGATCTGGTGGTGTCTCAATAATTCAGTGCGGGAACGGCGCAAGGCGTACAGTAGTAGCACGACGACCACTGGCAACATCGACGGTACCACCACCACCAACCTCCACCTCTATCTTCTGTCCTCATCCCTTCCATTTTCTGCTTTTTTTTTTCTTCTCCGTCTTCTTCCTTTTCTTCGACACGATACACTGACCAGCGATGCTAGCGAGCAAAACCTTTCTACCTTATTTTTCTTTCTATCTCTTTCCACTTCTTTGCCAACCTTCCATATACGACGATCCTAGTAGGAACGTTCGAGCTTAACAGCGCCACTAACATCTCTTCCGTTGTCTCGCTTCAACAGCAACGCCAACCCTTCCTTCCAACGCATTTACAGAGCGTCGCGCATACACATGCATTCGAGTACGCACTGACGAACACCTTCTCACCACGGTCCGTCGGGCACGCGACCTCGACAATGCCACCCCTTCGTGTCCGGCTGTCACTGGCAAACGAATGGCTATGGGGTAACGACAAATTAACGCCGAGAGCCTCCACCGTCCGCTCTCGATACACGCGGGCGCACGCGTTCTTCTTTGCTACGCAAGAAGCTCATTATTTGCCCGGATGATTTTGCGGAATAGACATCATCTTTCTTGAATTATAAGAACGATAATTCCATCGGCAAACCACTAGAGTTCATCGCTGACAAATTTTTCAGGCTAATCGAGAAAATATCTTTCTTTCGCTCGTAACTTGTTAGAGAGAGAGAGAGAGAGAGAGAGAGAACCTCGAAAAAATGCGTTATGATATTATGATAGAGTTAGCCCCTTTCTAAGGATAGACTGTAGTCTAGTTTTTTTTTTAAATGCTGGATAAGATGGTATAAAAATAAGGTTGCTTAGCCGCAAAAGTTAAGATCAGTGTAAAAAGGTATTGTTGGTAGCGCATTATACGATCGGACACTCACCGCTACGTTCGCGCTATTTGACGTCATTAAAACCTTCCGATCGATAATTGCGATTGCTCATCGCAAACTCCGGAACGTGGTAAACACAGGCTACGCCTTCTAATTTGACGGGTACCTCTGTTTTATCTACAATTTTCTTAACTGTGTCGAGGAGTGTGGACAAAGTGATATCGCGTGACGTTACCTTTATCCCACCTTCAATCGATATTATACGTGTGTTCTCGTAAAAGGAAGAAAAGAGAAGGATAGAAACGTTTAAATATCCCTCGAGTCTTATTAAGCGTCTTTTTCACGGGCAACGCATTATTGTAAAATATCAGAGCTGCTAGTATCTTATCATATCGGACAATGAAAAATTATAATTACTCAAAACTTTTATTACCAAGAAATGAAATGAAACTGCTGCAGATGATTAAATCCATTAGGCAGGAGTTTATTGATGAAACGAAGGCCTTCTTGATACAACGCGAAATAAACTAATCCGATCGGCGAAACATTCTTAAGGGTGATTTTCGTCTATTGTTGTTGACATTTGAAATCTCCGCCGTATCGCACTTTTACCTTCAATGACAATCCAATAATGTATCTCTTTGAAAGTATTGTAACGTTTTGAAGGTCGCGACAATAATATCGTTCGATGAGCATTAGTATTCCGGCAGCGCTCGAATTGAGAGGTCGTCCTTCGAGCGGAATTAATATTCTTAGCGAGCTTGTAATATTATCACGAATATTTCATTAAACAGATATAAATCGTTCGAAGGTATACGTCGGTATAAATGAAGAAACACGAAATCTCGTTTTCATTTGAGTTACATATAGTTACGATTTGAAGTTACGAATTTTCTATAATTGAGGTAATTCCGCGATGTATCATCGGGCAAGGGAACTACTCAACGAATACGGTAAGGTGCTTAAAGTTTTACCTCTCTTTTACAAGCTCTCATAAATTTATTTTTCAAATGATTATAAATATAACGATCGTCGACGGTAGAAACGGATGGAAATCGGGTTACAATTATCTCTCTCATATTAGTTCCCATTATATGAAACTGTACTCTATTGTAAATTGTTAGTAAGCATTCCATATTTAAATCCTATTACAAACGCTCATAATACATGTTATAGTCATCGTCAATGATGACTTTTAATATCAAAAGAGCTTTCAGAGAAAAGAAATCAAATATACGAATCAATTGGTGGGAATCAGCGTTAGCATGAATCGAGGATATAATGAGATATATTTATTAGTGCCTGAATAAATATCCTAAAAGAAGATTTTTAACGTGTAATGTTATGTCCGATCTTTTGTCAAAGTGCGTATAATAGAATAATATTAATATCGTACATCAAATAGAGATCATTGTACTTTGTTCAGCCGGGGTCTGACTTCTCATGCACCTGGACTCGAAACTTCCCCTTCCGTTTTCCACGCTACGATACACCTTTGAATAAAATCGCCTATGTCCGGTTTTATATTCTTTCCCTTTTCTCGAATAGGGGTAGCTTAAGAGAAAAAAAAAAATATATTAAGTCAAATATTTTGCGTAAAATCACGTCAGTTCTTACTGAAACTGATTTGTTAATACGATGGAGAAATATTGTATAATTAAAGAATCCAGGTTGAAGAAATTTTCATCATGTATTACAAAATACATCCTTGTTGAGATAGTTGAATAAAGAAAAGGCAAGTGAAGGAAAGCTAAACTTCCTCGCAATATTAAGAAAAAGCATTAACTCTCGGAGCAAATTAACGCAACAAAAATTACCGGAGAAGCAAAACGAAAGGAAATCGGTAGAAAACTGGAAGCGACGTTGTAAGATAAAGGTCAAGAGTCGTTTTAGCAAGAAGATAAACGAGTACAGCGATCGAGAGGAGGTAAGCAAAAGTTTCGCAAAGACGACGAATAAAAATTGAAGCCAAGTAGAGAAGGTAAAACGGATAGAACGAGCAAGGAGGATAAGCGAGAGAGAGAGAGAGAGAGAGAGAGAGAGAGAGAGAGGGAAAGAGAGTGTGTAGAGGGCGCTGAAGAGTCACAAAGTGAAGGGTCGATGAAGCAAGTAGGTAAGGGCAACGAGTTATGAAGGGTCGCTAATCGCGGACTTGGATACCGGGAAACCGGGTAAAAGGGGCCGCCATGGGTCGAGGGTTCTGCTCTTCGTCCACCATCGTATCTGCCTCGAACGTTCTGCTTTTCTCTCTCTCTCTCTCTCTCTCTCTCTCTCTCTCTCTTTTTCCTTTAGAGCTTATACGATGTATGAATAACATTTCCCTCTCTCTCTCTTTCTCTTGACATACGTATCTTCGATAATATCTTCCGTGATCAGATTTCGCTATATGTTTCGGAGACCACTGTTTTAACTCGTATAATTTTTGTATCACCCTAGGCGGCAGTAAAAACAGACTATCCTGCCCCTCTTTCCTGTATCTCCACATTACGAAGTAACTTTTATCTTACTCTCATGCGCATTATGCATGCATAATATACTATATTGAGAAAGAGGAAGAGAGAGAGAGAGAGAGAGAGAGAGAGGATTGTGTGCGTATACGAGACGAAACTTTCAAATTTCCGAGTAGATAAGACGACCGAATCCCCGCAAATTCATTATCGAGGAAAAGGAAAATAAAAGAAATCCTCCATTGGAGAGAAATACCTTTTTCTTTTGAACGATAGCTAGAAATGAGCTTGAGATAAGATAATCTTCTTTTGGCGTTCTCTTTTGGAAAATCGATTTCGCTCGCGAAATAAATATTCCTGATGCTTCGCGATTGCGGAGTTCTTCGAAACAAAGAGGAATAAGGGGTGAGTTTGAATCTTGAAAGGAAGGTGCAGGTGCAAAGGGTTTAATCGTCTTCATATGGTTCAGAGAAAGGATTCGAGTGAGGTCGAGTGGATGGCTGCTTGTTGTTGGTCGAGGATTCAACGTAATTTATGGGAAATCGATCGACTGGCATCGAGTTGCATCAGCGTGACATAATCGCACGCGATCGTTTACGACACGTCGAGCTGTCGTATTAATGCAAGCGTCCGACCGACAGTGCCCGGACGTAACCATTGGCATCTTCGATCTCAAGGACGCTTTTCAGCCTTATCTCGGTTCTCCAGCCGGTGTCTTTTCTTGCGTTCTTGCATATACGATAAGGATACAAAAGTTCTCTGTTGTTTACTCCCTTAAGAAAGATCTAAAGTAAAGATAATGGATGATGATTTCCAATACCGATCTATCCTACGTTCGAGAACTCGGACTGACAGTGAATTAACATTACGTTCGTTTCAAACTAGTTGTAAAATCCTATTAAAAACATTTCAGCAACAAGCCGTGTCGTCGAAAATTTCAAACTCGATAGGTTTGCTTGGACGAAACAGAGTAGATCCCTTTTTTCTCTCTTTTACTTTAGGTTCGTGCAATGCCCTCTAACTTTTCGCCATTTTCGTGCGAAGAGATTGATCGCGTGATCCATAACGGGCCATGGCGGGTCCCTCACTTTCCATATCGGCGTTCGAGTTTTCAAAGTCTTTTCCAGACTTCATCGTCCCGAGGCGAAGTTCCCTCGAAGTCATCAAAAAGCAGCAACGCGACCGTTGGAGTTTTCCTTAGGCAACTTTCACTCGGTCGTCCTCCGTCACATCTCTGTCTCTCTCTCTCTCTCTCTCTCTCTCTCTCTCTCTCCCCTCCGCACCCCCCCCCCCGTTCCCTCTCTGTCGTCCCCTCTTTTTAGGCTCTCTCAGCTCTCACCCCTTTATAGCTAAGTAAATACTTCGCCCTAGTGAACGAAGGGCACACCGAAACACGTTTCTGACTTTCCTCATCCTGGACTCGTCGATTCTGAGTCTCTTTTCCCCTTCCTTTTTTCGTCATGACAGCTTTCGTATCGATTTCCTCTCGGACCTCTCTCGAGGGCTCTCTATTCATCCTCCTCCTCCTATCCTGAATCGACAAGTTACGCAAGACGGATCGCTGGCTAGAGATCGCGCGAATTCGCGTCACTTTTTCAAAGCAGACGCTTAATCCGTATTCTTCTGGCAGACTTGTGAGCCGATGGCTCGGGACATAATTCGTTCGATTTCAAAAAATGGCCCACCCTTTACACCCCATCGTATTCCCTAACATCCATCGATACTTAACGAATCTCCTATAAGATGAATCCCGTTACGAGCTGCGATTCGTTAAAGCCAGTTCCAGGAATGAAAACGATCATTCCTCGTCCTTAGCAGGCTTCACCAAGTCCTCTTGGTTTTTAGGCCAAGAATTGGTGCAGCGGCTCGAATCGTTCCATCTAAATCCACCATTATCGGAACTCTTGCCGCCTCCGTAGGAAGCTACTCGTGAAATCGACGATAACGAAGAAGAACCGTTAGTAGGCAAAAGGTTGAGGATATCGTTGAGAGGGCAAAGGTAGCTTCGAGGGTAGCTTGGGTGAATCCTGGAAAGAAGAGGAAAGACTGGAAGGGAGGAAGAAATAGACAGATATGGAATCGAGCGTAACGTCGAAAGAGCCGGGAGCAATTTCCGGTGGCTTTTGTACGCCCTTTAAAAACGCGAGCTGCGGAGGATGGCCAGAGAGAAAGAGCAAGAGAAAGAGAAGGAGAAAGAAGGGAAAAAAAATGGGAGATGGCGGGTTAGAGGAAAGCGGATGGAGAGTTTTGCGAATGTTCCTACGAGAGATCCTTTTGAACCAACAAATCCCCGAACGAAAGCAAGGAAGGATGACGAGAGGTTAACCGTGCTGGTCCTTGTACGTTTCTTCCCTCTATCCTCGTGCATTACTTTTCCTTTTCCTTACTCTTTCCCCTTTCGATTCTTCCAAGTTTATACCCATCGGACGCACGACTCGTGATAGAGCAAGATTTTGAATAAATCGTAACGATCGTGTGCCGTTTGGCTTTTAGCTGAGACAGAATCATCTTTTAAATTTCGTAAATTTCGACGAGTCGTCTGTTTCGAGCGGCTTGTAAAATCGATCGACTGAGACTGGTCCTCTTCGTTCTTTAAATAAAACAAGATACTAACGAAAAAGCTTCGGCAAATCTATAAAAAAGCAAAAGAAAGAATGGAAGGACATCATAGCTTTTGAAGCTCTAAAAGCTTAGCACTCAAAGGATTAAACGTGTTGCGCACCGATTGGTCACTGTTTATTTTAAAACTTTACTTTGAATTTCGAATCGGCGGTCCTCGTCCAGTCACAATCGACTCTTTTCGACCATGTCTTTTCCGCCGTGCAGATAAGAAGATAACAACTTTGTGTACCGCGATGAAAAAAATTATTCGTGTCGAGTATTCGAATCGTTTTTTCCCGGATAAATTTCTTTCAACCTAAGATCATTACGTTTCTCTTTCGGTTCTTCGAAATATCTTTCTTAGAAAAACCACGGATTCGTCCAAATACGCACACGCATACAACAAACGCACAGGCACGCACGCACGCACGCACGCACGCACGCACGCACGCGCGCACACACACACACACACACATATTCTCTCTCTCCGTCTGATCTCGGTTGAACATCCCTGTATATTCGAACGATGCGAGAACGTTCAAGGCCGCGCACAAGACCCTCGCCATAAATAAAATAGCTTCCCTTGTCGTTTCCCGCGATCGTCGAAGTCAACATCGCAGAAAAAGCGGTAGGTATATCTCGGTGCTAACAGATCTCGTTGTATCTCTTGTCCTTTTTCCATTGTGGCTACTCAGAGGAGATATTTCTAGGTGCTTTCGTCAATACGTCGAGTCAATTCACCATGTAAATAGATAAACTATATTTAGGAAATAAAAAGGAAACAAAAAACAAGGAAAAAGAAACAAAAAAGAAAACTGTCCTTTGTACTTTTTCAAAGCACCACACTCTTGCCCGCATCATGGATATTCTTTTCTTCATTCTTTTTCGTGGACCACGAGGTACGGCGACGGTCTAGGGAAAAGTTTAGCGTTCCTTTGATTGGCCGAACACTAGGGAAACGCTCTATCGATATCAGGGGAGGAAGAGAGAAATGGACGGCGTCCTGTAGAGAAGGATAGAGAATGAGAAAGAGGGATGGTTGGAAAAGGCGAGAGAGCGAGGGTCCGCAGCAACGAAGGGTGCGTGGGTTTTCTCGCAAAGGGTGCGTAGATCCAAAGAGGGGGACGCTCGTAGGGGATAAGAGGGAGACGCGCGCGAGGAGGAAGGACGGGTAGGGGGAGGGGGGTTTAGGAGGGAGGGGACGAAGCAGCAGCAGTAGCGAGGAGGGTGGGGTAGTGGGGGATGAAAGGGAGAAAACTAGAGGGTGCGTGTAGGCCTGGGGAATCAGTCGCGGACGAGCTGCGTTCGGGGTTTTATCTATAGCTCTGTCCCCTCCGTCTTCTTTGCTCTCTCGCACGGTTCTCCCGCTCTCTCTCTCTCTCTCTCTCTCTCTCTCTCGCTCGCTCTCTCGCTCGCTCGCTCGCTCGGTCTTTCTCTCTCTCTCTCTCTCGCTCGTTCGCTCGCTCGCTCGCTCGCTCGCTCGCTCGCTCGTTTTTTCCTTCGCCCTTTTCGGTGTGAGCTGCGCGCGCGCGCGCGCGCGCGGGCAGACACTGTGTGCACCGTTCCCGAGAGAAGGTCGTTCCTGTGGGATATCAGGAGCGTTAGCTTCTGTGGTAAACAGAAACGAGGAAGAAGAAGAAGGAGAAAGAAAAGAAGAGAAAAAGAGTTTTGCGTTTATCCATTGAGAAATTGTGTTACGACTTTACCACCGTGCAATATTTCTGTGAAGTCAGGAGATCCTACAGTTTTTATTTCTTTTTGGTGAGAATTTATTTCGTCGACTGACAGAGTACCGCGGAGAGCGTCAGACCGCGTCGGGACCGCGTCAGATTGTGATACAGTGCGTTTTACGCGCATCCTCGAAGCGTGCGAAATTTGTTCATCCTTCCCTACTATATATCTCGAGCCGGCCACGCGGTCGGCGCTACTGCCGGATCTTTTTCCTTTCAAAACTGGCACCAATGGTTCACATTTTGGAAGTGGTGTCGTCGCGTCGGAACGACATGCAAATGGTGAGTGTTTTGTGTCACGCATCTTATATTCCTTTTGTCGTCTATGAGAATCCGTATTATTCGTCGCTTTAGTATCTTCGCGTTCTTTTGTCGCAAGAAATATCGCTCCAATTATAATCCACCGTCGCACGTGGCCGGCCGTAAGGAGTTACGTCGTTTTTTTCAGTCCTGTCGGACGTTAAATATGCTCGCGAATATCGGAAAAAATATCGAGTATACTTTCCTTCATAAAAATTTATTGGGCCGGCGCTGTCTCTCGCTCGAATGGGAGCTGAGGAATGCTGATGAATGCGCGAATGTCTTGGAAAGAATGAGAGGGAGCGAGGAAGGATCGGATCATAGTGGTGGCAGCGAACGTCGTTGGTAATCTCGATAGGCGCGGGCGCGCGCGCACGAATATGCACGCTGGTTTTACGATCCGTGTTCGATTTCCGCGCGAGCACGGATCTTATCAAGGAGGCGCTGTAGGAGGAGGAGCCCTTTAACGCGACCGCTACTCGTAAAGTATCTTCTCCGTTTGTGTTTACTTGCGTGAGACTATTTCTGGCAACTCGCTCGGCCGAACGTTACGTTATACTACGACCATATGTTGTTTCTCTGACCAGCCTTCACGCGTAACGCTTATAATAACGTTTCCCGGTTCCCCGTCGTCCAAGCGTACATATACGCGTGTACGTGCGTTAGGCGTAAAAAGAGAGGAAACAGCATGGGGGAGAGACTCTACATGCAAATGCGCACACGCACGACGTACACGCCTCACTGCATTAAGCGTTACCCCGTGGACACGCGCCGTTTAGGAGGAAGAAAAGCAGCTGCTCCAATGCAGCCAAATGCTTGGCTTCGTTCGAAAGCACTTTGATCTATCGTATTGGATTATTTGGAAAAATTACTTTTGCGCGTTCCATGCTTGTCCATCGTATATCCTCGTCTTAATGGCTTCTCCTACTTGCCTACTTTTTAAGATTATAATCGTATGTGTACGATTATAGTTATTGTATACATTTGCATTCCTGTTAAAATCTTTAAGAAGGAATGACGATCGTTCATTGGAACGTACTAACGATTTAAGTAATTCTATAATAATTACTGCAACTATATAAATCCGTCTTCGATCGGAAAGAGGAAATGTATTGAACAATTGTTCGACATTTTCTTCGCGACATCGCAGTTAGTAAGTAGTAGACTACTCGATCACAGTACGGTACGTATTAAAAGTTAGATCGTACGAGTGAGCCAATAGTACAAATGACGATATCCTTGATAAACTTATGAAAGGTCTATTATTTTGTCAAAAGAATTACTTGGATCACGTAAGGATCAACTTCGTTCGGAGGATCAACTTCGTAGCTTTAGCTTGGGTTTGGATTGGCAATTCAGTTAACATGGGCGTTCCTCCGACGCTGATATTTCAGGCACGACGTCCATTTATCCCTCACCCTGTCGATTCGCGCGCGTCGGTTCCTTCGGCGCCAGCACTGTCCGTCGTCGTATATTATACGCGCACATACGGGCGTGAGTGTTTGTATCGGAAACGTCGGACGTTGGAGGCGGAGGAAGAGGAAGAGAAACGCCGGTGGTAGTCCCACCGGTACACATGACACGTTCTCACGAGACGACGAGGATGCTGCTGATGCAGAGTCGTGCATCAATTAATTCAGCAGCACACGTGAATGTGCCGACGCATAGCGTCCTAGTAAATGCGCTCCATCGCCGCCATCGCCGACGCCACATGGCCATACCGCTTCCCAACTCATGTTCATCAATCTCAAATCTTATGCCCGTTATCTGTCCCTTTCCTTTTCTATCGTACGTCTCATCCGGTTATGCGAACCAGACTCCTCCCATAGATCCCTTTAACGAGCTCGACCTGCTGAGAATTCTTCTCAGATCGATTCGTTTAATATCAACGAGCTCACATTATTTTCTTCAACCTACCCGGAGGAGAATTTATTTAGCAGGAAGATTGTGACCGACTTCCTCGGTCCTGAAAGATGTCGCCGAAAGGAGTCGTTGTTTTATCAGAGAATCATTGGGCTTCGTTATGAACGATAAACGAAATATTGTCTCCGCGTTGCTTATTACAGGAAGGTCCCATAATACCAACGACAGATCCAACGTGGCATAACGTGGACGCGCCCACGATTATCGATCCGAACCAACAAGCAACCCCCTGCTGCATGTTAATAATGACCATCGCGAATTTAAATATCTCTGAGAGCGGATATCTTCGGAAATTCGACTGGACATTGTTAAAAGTGCGATTGCATTATCAAATTGATAAAGGGGAATGATGGTATGTG
Source organism: Vespa velutina (assembly GCF_912470025.1). NCBI lineage: Eukaryota > Metazoa > Arthropoda > Insecta > Hymenoptera > Vespidae > Vespa > Vespa velutina. The sequence goes on along the minus strand of NC_062199.1, from coordinate 179,166 downwards.
GGGGATTGGAAAGACTGAGGATTACCCAGGAACTGATTAAAGTATTTTATTAACTTGAAGAAAACAAGCGAACGTGATGTAGAATGTAGAATGCCGTAACGGCGAGGATACGTTCGCTCTCAACTTTTATGAACGGAAAAATTCTATCTTTTATAATAGAGATAGCATTATATAACTTTGCATTATCTCCTTCTATCTACTTTTTTGGTCGTTGACCGTACAAAGAGGAGCCTCTTCTATCCATCGACGCGTAACCGACTGTAACGGGTGATCTATTAAATGATCGTAATAATCAGGCAACGAAAAGTAGTTGAAAAATGTCAATTGACTTGAAGCGAGGTCTTTCGAGTTGATCGAAAAAAAAAAACCGCGAACGGTTTAGTAAACCGTCGTGCGACAATCGCATCGGTCCGAATCGACTTTCCTTCCTAGATCCGTGTTTCACATGGAAAATGCGAAAAGCGAGCACCGCGGAACAGTACGAACTCGAAACAGAGAGAAAGAGAAAGAGCCGGATAACATTTGACATTTAGTGCGCAGCGAGGCATTGGCTTAGATTACAATCGGTAAACGCCGATTGGCTCTGCGAGGGTGCAAAAGCTCACTCAACTCAAATGCTCTTTGGGAAGAGTATAGTTGGCGCTCAAATATTTGCGGAGTGTTAGAGAAAAACGTCACAACCGACTAGCTAGGTGAATTTGGGGAAAAAAAAAAAAAAAAAAAAAGGAAAAGAGAAAAAAGAGAGAGAGAGGAGAGAAATCCGAGAGGATATCTTTGGTGTCGAAGAAACACGACGAAAAATATCGCGATTGGAAACGTTGAAATATATATTCTTCTCTCGCCTTTGATCTCGTATCCTGTTCCACGCTGTTAACGCGATGCTCCATTTCTTTAACGCATACACAAGTGTTTTACTCGTTAATCGAACGTTTCACGTATCTCCATATCTTTCAAATCTTAAAGAATTTTGTAAAAAAAGAAAAGCCAATATTACGGTCTGACAAAATGTTTACCTACCACATCTTGATTAACCGTGCTTGAATATCATATAATTTACGTCCGTATATTGTTTAATATAACGCAGCGCTTCATGCGCGCGAAAGTTATGAGTGGCTTAATTTCACGTTAAAACTTTTTAACTTTGAAACTCGTGACGCGGATAAAACTGTTTTCTGTTGATCGTAAAATATCAATTGTATACTTGGTTCTAAATTAATTTTCAGTTTCAATTAATTCGCCAATTAACTCGGCTGGAATCCACTTAGATCTAATACGTTAGGAAGCTAGTCTCATCCTTCTCCTTTCCTCCCGTTTCCCAACGGCATATACGTCCCTTTTCCTCTCTCAGTCCCAGCACACTCACTAACCCTAGTAGTATAGTAGTAAGGCACCCAACGCGAGAAGCATACGAAGGAGAAGTGCATTTGCTTTGGAACATTCGACAAATTAGCTGTATTACCGGAGCGACCGCGGATGCAGATTTCGTGGGATATACAGTTTCCCAACGGTTACCGTGTCTTGTACGTGGAGAATCATCAAAGTTAACTCGAGTCGAGTGCGCACCTGCAGAGACGGCGGCTGGGCCGCTTCTACTTCTCTTCGTCTCCTCGGTACTACTATACTCTCGCTCGAAACTGCGAGCGAATCAGTCCGGTATAACGCGGAAACGTCGTTAAACGATCATTGAATTCGAACTTTCGGAGCGATCGCTCCTGCGGTTAATATGCATCCTATCAAACAGGCCCGAGAACGTTCAATGAGCTCGACATCGGTTAAGTCTATGTCTCTACGTACAATCGATAAAGCCCAAATAGATAGTTGTTTGGAATCTAGTTTCATTTTACCTAATCCTCTTCTCGCCTAAATGATCGCTAATAAACGATCAACGTCACTATTTGGGTCACCGTATTGGATGATTAATGTTAATGAGAAATGCGACATTTTTCTACTTGCCTCAGTTACCGATTTATACTCGTCGTGTTTCTAGCACGCAAATCATTTCTAAAATGATTTTTTTATTAACCCGTAATGATTAATTTTCCTTAATCTACCTACATGTACACTTACATAACGTATACGCGTATACACGTATAGTAAGTGTTAATATTATGGTTTCGATAGGGATTTCGATTGTCGGTATTGATCGAAACTTGAGAGGGGGTGGGTGGGGGGGGGGGGGGGGGGGGGAGAGAGAGAGCCGATAGAAAATACAGCCAATTCTGTTTTCCTATTCGATCATATCAGGCAGAAAGGTAAAAAGATCGTAATGGAAGAGATGAAGTCATCCGACTCGTTACGTGGCCATGATCGAAATTAACTCGCTGAAGGGTAATCAAGTAATGAATACATCGCCGGCGAAGGCCATACCTATATAAATCATGCCGTAGAGGATGCCAGAGGGAGTCCGCAGGGCGAGCCCTTATCTCCAATCAGTACATTGATTGCACGCAGCCAGGTCAAATACCGGGTTTCCACTTGGCGCTTCGGCACAGCCACGATAGCTTATTCAATTTCCGAAACGGTATTCACCATTCAATTCGCCGCTTATCAGCCTCCACCCATTCGATATCTGAATTTTACGTGGCTTTCCTAAGACTCCTCGTACGCTTGCTTGTTGAAGAAAGAAAAAAAAGAAAAAGAAAGAAAAGAAGAAAAAAGGAGAGAGGAAGAGAAGCAAGGGGACTTGAATATATCGTCGTAGGATATGTTCCACGAACTTTCCACGTTCCGGCTGCAAATTCTCTTATGGGCTCATAGTAACGGGTCCTTGGGGTTTCTCTCTCGGACCACTTGAATATACGAAGATTTTATCTGCTATCCCTTCGACTATTTATTTCCCATTTATTTCCTATTTATTCATGTATATATATATATATATATATATATATATATATATATATATATATATCTATTTTATTTGCGATGAAGTAAGTCGAGGTCGAAAGGGAGTGTCAAATAGACGAATACGAAATTGGGACGATCAAAAATGCAATTCCTCGTGATTCTTCCTTTCAGGAATATCGTTCTACATCTACCTAGAGAAGGCAACGCTCGCTTTCTCCCCGCAGTGTACATAGATAATCGAGCTTAATTAATTACCCGTGATGCGCGCTCGGGTCTCGGCAAACACATTTACTTATTAGCATCTATCTTGAGTGGTGCCTCTCAAGGGAATCGATTTTCTAAGTGCACATGCCTGATGACACGAATTGCCAAAGGGTCGACGCTCGATCGTAACGCGATCATTAAATAAAGGCGCGGAGCCGAGCTCCGCCATGCCGTTATGAAAGAGCCTTACCTATTAATAAGAGGTAGTCGCTTTTGTTGAAATACATGCCGTCCATTAATACTTTACGTTCGAATAATTATCTTCTACGCTTACATTTGATTCATTGTTTATTTGAACAAGAGCCGAGTTTCCTAGCGATTTCATTAATTAATAGCCATTTGTCTTCATTATTGGTGTTAAGGACGACAACGAAAGTAGCTATCCAGTCGATAGTTCTCGACTGGCATGGACTCGGTCGAGTCGTAAGTGACATTTATGCGATACACTAGGCGTTAAATTTACTTTAAGGAGGCCAAGTGAATATCGGAGAAGCTATCGTAGTGTACCGCTAACCTATGCCGAAATATCGAGGCTCCTCCAACAACGAGACAACAACAATTATGTCTAATGACCATTGCTGAGCAAGTTTAATTTTCTGAATAGTGCTTAAAATGGCCTCTCCTAATCCCTCTCTCTCTCTCCCTCCCTCCCTCTCTCTCTCTCTCTCTCTCTCTCTCTCTCTCTCTCTCTCTCTCTCTCTCTCTCTCTCTCTCTCTCTACTTTACTTGCTCTCACCGATAAACTTTCGTCTCGTGCCAAAGCAAGTATAAGAAAGAATAATTTATTTACTATCGATCTGTGTTAGAAAACTCAGCAAAACCCGGTAACTCTATACGACTCTTTCCGCTCCCTCCTCTCCCCCTTCCCCTCTCACTCATTTTTTTCTGCCCCACTCGTGGAAAGCATATAGCGTGTATAAGATCCACGTGGTCATGGCACTGACCCCTGCAATGCGACCAATTCCCCTTGGTATCTGGCGTGCGCGCGGAGGAAGAAAAACTTTTGGGGCTGCCTCGCACGTTCCCATCTACCGCACGTTCGTTCTCTATCTTTCTTTTTGCCTTCTTCCCCCTCCCTGCCCCGGCAATTCTTATGGGAAATACCGTATAATGAAAAAAAGTAGCGAGTCAGAAGACAGATGGTCGTGGCATTCGAAGGGATCCCGAGCGTGTCATGTCCATGTTAAAGACCAGATTTCGTGCTCCCACTTCCAAGATTCATCGTTCCTTAAGCGGTCCTAATCTCTTTCCGGAATCCTGAAACTCGAATGGATGCCATCGCATTAAGTTCATCCGTTGTATACTGAAACATTGCACCCTTATGAATGAATTCATTTGTAAAGAGATAAAGAATATATCAAGATCGAGTTAGTAGTTTCAAATTCTCTTGGAAAATTGATTAGAGAAATCGTGTCAGTGGTAAAGACGAACTAGTCCCTTCCGTTCGTGCGTGCGCTAGGGCGCCGTCGGAAGGAAAATTGGTCGGAGAGAGCACTTCCAAGAGAAGAGTGGCAGGATAACGCCTTATTGGAAGGAGCATCCTCAGTAACCAGGACGACGTTAGTGTGCTAGGGTGAAAAACGAGAAACACAGAAGGAGCGAGGGGTCTCTCGAAGGATCGAAGTTACGGTGCTCTGTCCCCTGCGTCATGAATCATGCATCTGGATCCCTGGAGGAGAGAAGTAGAGCGTGCTGCGGCGGCGTGGTCCAACAAATAAACAATGTTATTTGTTCTGGGAGTCCAAGCCATCTCCAGTGCGGTCTAAAAGATTTGAGCAGAATGCTACGAAAGGACCACCACCGTCCGACTATCCTTCTGGTCTCTCTATATCTCCCATCCCTCCCTCCCTCCCTCCCTCCCTCTCTCTCTCTCTCTCTCTCTCTCTCTCTCTCTCTCTCTCTACAATTTCTGTCTTCGATCCCAACATTTTCCCCTTTTACACCGTCTACCAGAATCTCGCTCCTTATCCTTCGTTGTCGTCGTCGTCGTCGTCGTCGTCTTTGCCACCCTTATTCCCTGACAGTTGGACCTGTCAACGACAGAGGTACCTCTCACCATCTCCGACGGTGTTTGAGCGAGAGCAAAGTGACGAAGGACGAATGTACACCTACTGGACACTTCGTACCGAACAAATAACGACACTTCCGATTGCTGCACACTTTCTGGAGCAATTCGTTCTTTTCTCCTTACTAGTAGAAGTACGACCTCGTCTTATATTTTCTTCTATTTTTTTTTTTCTTTGATGCCACAAAAGTTTTGTACAACTTTTTCATTTCCAGGAAATAAAGGATTACCGATCGTAACCAATATAGATAAGATTTTTTAATCGTTTATGAATTTCTACAAACAAATAGATTGTAACGAACGAATAGATTGTACACTTTTCTAACTGCGACTAATTGGTATGAACTCTTTTTGTTTCAGATGAACCGTCCTATTCAAGTGAAGCCGGCGGACAGTGAAAACCGCGGAGGTGAGAACGATCGATTTATCTAGCGAATACCAATTATCGTATTATTATCATAAATCCTTATTTGTGATAAGGTAAAAATATTAAAGCAAGGGCGATACTTGAATTTATCTTAACTATTATACGTATTGGGCGTAGAGCAAGATCCTTTCAACTTATTATTCGGGAAATCTAAGGACGACCCTGGGTTTGGACCCGCCTCAGCGGTCTATTTTTCGTCTTCCAGAATAACGATAAAACGCCCTTTAAGACAGTTTTTGCCTTTTTGCGTCAGGAATCTTTTTCTTTTTTTTTTCTTTTTTCCTTTTCTTTTCCTTTTTCTTTCTTTTTTTTTTTTTTTTTTTTTTTTTTTTTTTTTTTTATAGAATTTTCTCCCAATTCAGTTCTTCTTCCGTTCTCGTCATCTCGGTCGACCATTGCTCCAAATTTTCTCCTATCTCTGGCACTCAGCCAGATGTGTTTGGCTTTCTGCGTAAAAGCTGATTGAATTCCCGGTAGCTTTTAGCGGGCTACCCCGGGTCGTGCTTGGAGTTTCGGTAAATGAGACCTACTCACTCTGTTTGTTCACGAGACACAAAACCATTTCTTGTTTTAAAAATGGTGCGAAAGAAATTTTGAAAGAAGTTAAGTCATATAATATCATACGCCGTTAACGAGAGATGTATCACTTTTTAAAGATTTGTGAAAGTATCGATTACATTTGACTAGCATCCGATCGGACAGGAGAGAATTGTGTCGTTCTCTCTTGCGCGACGTAAAGTTAATAACGAATATATGGACAATTCAGCAATTCATACGTAATATTCGACGTAGCGTAAACGAATCGCTCGTTCTGAAAATTCTGTTGGGATCTACGAAATATACGAATGACATAACACATATCCATTCCCTAGGATGCAAATAGCACCGGACCGTAGGATACGTGGTTAAAAATCTGTTGACGATACGTAAATATTGTGAAAAACGCGCTCTGCATATAACACAAACATGTGTCGTCGTACATCCATTATTACGGCGATCCTCCAGAGACATCGTCACATTTTTAAAACGCATCGATTTTATTGACACCATCGAATTCAATAACAACGGCGACATCCTCCCTCAGTGACTTTCGAAATTGCATAGTCCTTCTCCCAGCCCTCCTACGTTTCTTGTCAGTAGAAGTGAAATCGATCGGTCCAACATTCGGTCTCCCATCGTATCATTATTATCCACATATAGAGATGGGGCGAATGAAGCAACTTATAAAGATATACGAACATCAGAGATAATCTTGAAACGTTTGAACTTGGAACATAGTTTAGTGTCTCCCGCTGCGAGCCCGCATGACAAGCCCGATGTTTCAACGAATTCCTCTACGTCTTGAAAGCTTCTATGAGACGATGTCTCATCGTTGAAATTAAAAATACTATGGATTTAAATTGTATTACTACAACGAATTGGAATATATCTTATTGAACTTGATGTACTATCAATTTCATAGAACAAGAATGATACATTTTCAAGATGTTTTCATCGTCCACTTGAAATTCTTATAGACCAGAACGAATTACGAAGTGAATAAAGAAGACTCAGCCTTTTTTATCAACTGTAATGCTTTCAAGTAAGAATCCGTGTGCATCAAACGTTCCACGAAAAGGAGATGGAGGAGCAATAGAAGGAAGGAGAGAAGCCGAGAAGGAGGGAAAGTGCGCAGGGGGATCATAATTCATATGCTAATCTGGATGAGATGCCATTGTAATCTCCGGTCGCCCAGCTCGGTACGGCCTTACAAAGCCGCCTTGCCTTGACGCGGATGTAGGCTGAGTGATCCGATGCCTCGCTGCTACTGCTACACTGCTGCTGTTGCTGCTGCTGCTGCTGCTGCTGCTGCTGCTGTTGCTGCTGCTGCTGCTGCTGCTGCTGCTGCTACTGCTGCTGCTACTGCTGCTGCTACTGCTGTTGTCGCCGTTGCCACCGCCGCCGCTGCTGCTGCTGCTCCTCTGCTGTTACCGTTACTGTTGCCATTGAGGGCGATGCCACGTACTATACCTATGTAGATACTATGCTGTACTCACGTACTCGTGAAGTTCAATCAGGGGGTTAGTGAACTTCAGTAACATGAACGAACCGCTTTCTCCGACCTAACCTCCTGGATATATTCTAAACCAGGATTCGTCTCTTGCCTTTGCCACGTTCTATCGCCCAAGATGGTTTCAAAATCTTCCTTCTCCTCCTCCTTCTCTCTCTCTCTCTCTCTCTCTCTCTCATTCTCTCTGTCTATCTATCTATCTATCTATCTCTCTTGGCACGGTTTCTCCCTACACCTTAACAGGCTTCTCTTCCAAGTCCCATGTCTCGTCGTCAACGTCTCCTTTCCACGACATTTCTAATCGGCAAGGGGTGAGAATTCACATCCGTTGTGCGTCTCCGTCATCAAGGGTCAAAGTTTGAGATCCTACTACCAATGTTGAATGTCTAATTTGTCCCTTGGCATTAGATACGATTAGCTTAGGAGATTCGCGATTATTATTAGTCAGCACGTGAGATGTATCTAACTAATCGTAAGACAACGTTCTTAATTGATATTCCTCTGGGAATATGGGAGACATTTAACTAGTGATGATTGTATTCCATGCGATTCAACGTAGAATCGTTAATTTAATTAACGTGTATATGACTAAAAAGAAATTTTCAAGAGAAAAAAGGTAAGCGAAAGTTCGGTCGTGAAAGTGACACTTTTATCGAGGCGATTTTTCGCAGGAGTCCTGAAAAGTAAATGGAATTAAGTCTACACGAAGAGAAACAGATTTGAGAAATACGTATCTCACGTGGAAGTTGGTTGAAGTCGGGCTGGGCCGGAGTTCTCCAACTGGATAAGGGTGAAGTGGGAGCTGTACCGAAGCTAGTTGAACAAGTAGATAAGTTTCGATCCCTCGGCGAGCCACCTTACCTCCATCGCCATCACTCGTCTTACTACCTTTGTAGAGATAAACGTATCCTGAGATATCAGGGGCCTTGGTTGGTACCTTCATTGCTAGTAAGCTAACTTTGGGTTAGCCAAAGTGACGTAGACTTTTGCTACGCGGCCCACAGAAATCTTGGCGAATTTTCAAAAGTATTGAAACTTCAATTGTGAATAAAGTTTAAGGGCTTTGCCAAAAGATAGAGTTATGTTAATACTTTTCTAGGACGATATGTAACATCTTAAAATTTGAAGAATCTACGCCATGCTTCTTTGTTGATTAATAATAGAAACGTCATACAAATTTATACTTGTTTTATTCCATCGAAGATATTACGTAAAATTAATGCTAAATAAAACCGATCGCAGATATTACAAATAGCAATACCATGCAATACGACACTCTTGGTACGCGAATGAAATACTTACTTTGTTCGCCGTTCATCGAGAAGATAATTTCTTAGGCGGCGACTCGACAAGATCGAAGAAGAAGGTCCTTGAGAGTGGCACGTTAATAGTCAGCTCCAGCGACAAAGGTTCAATTCTTAGGTCCCGGCGGTGTCCTGATGCGACAATGAGAACGAACGCTTCGTTGAAAAGTACCTGAGGCTGACGGAAGGAGAATCTTCTCCTGTAAGGAATGGTTAAATGGGTGGTTGGTGGGCGGTTTAAGGGGCGACTCGGTGAAGAAACTGCTGGAGAAGTTGTCGGAGTAGAAGGGGTAAAATGATGTGGGCTGGCGGATGGGACGAAGTATGGGGAAGAATCTCGAGAAAGCGGAGATGCAACGAGGCTGCAAGTCAGGCGAGAATCTAATTTCCCGAGACAAATCCTTAAATGTGCCCTAGAGCCCGGCTGGAAGGCGCGAATCGGGAGAAGGCACCTCGTGGAATGAGCTCTCGCGTCTAACATCCGCGACGGCGACGGCGACGACGACGACGACGACGACGACGACGACGACGACGACGACGACGACGACGACGACCTTTAACTCGGTTCGCCAATTTTACATCTCCATAACCTTCGCGAGAACGGATCATTAAGTTCATTCACGTGGAGGATGCGGTATACCGATGAAGAAAGTTGCGACGCTCGGTATTGAGGTACAATGAAAGGGACAAGGAGTTATCGAGATTTAACTTTTTTATTCTCAGTGTCTCTCGTTGATTCTTCAAGAAGTTCGTGAAAGTTTTTTTATGCTACACAGTATAACGTTAGAGAAATTTTTATGAGAAATTGTTATCGTTTATTTATTATTTTACAAGATATATTTTCATATTTTTTAAGATAACGCATACATTTTGATAATCACGCGAAAAAAAGAAAGCGCTTGGTTGCGCGACTTAGACGCAACTGCGTTTGGGAACGGTGCTATTGGGCAACGAAAGAAAAAAAGTACGAACGAACGAACGAACGAACGAACGAACGAACGAACGAACGAACGAACGAACGAACGAACGAATGAAGAAGAAGCGTATAATTTGTTGGGCCCAATGCCATTTCTTTGTTCTGTTCTGTATTCCAGAGTGCATGATGGACGACGGGAGCGCCTGTGCCATCTTCTGGAAGTAGGAGGCACCGGTGGCAGCCGCTGAAGGTAACTTCGACTTCCAGGAGATAGCTAGCTTCCTTCCAGTACCTCTATTCTTCTTCTCCGCAAATCGGCAGAAAGAGAGCCCCTTCTCTTTGAAAAGAGAAAGAAAAAAAGTGAACGAAAAGCGAGACGAATCTTCCTTAACTTCGTCGCGCCATCACCGCTGATTCAGCCTAGCACAGCCCGCTGCAAAGTTCATTTTGCTGCTCGCTAGTGTTCGACCCACCACATTTTTTGCCCTTCCTTTTACAGATCCACCCCTTCTCCTATCTTCTCTTTTCTTACCACATGTCTTTCCTTTCTGCTTCAGTCACGAACGATCCTATTTCCCGACATACATCCAATCGGTATATGCGTTAGATATCCATCCTCGAAAGAGGCAGAATCCAAATTGCAAACGCCGCACGGAAAAATTTGTCGCAAGGAAATAGAGAGATTCTCCTTTTCGACTAAATCCATTCGTGAGCCGTCTGACGAAAAAGACCCTTCAGCGTCAGCATAAAGTAAATCGATTCTTCCTAATCAGCTTTCCAAATTATTGACCAAGAATCGAATCGACCATATCTCGAAGACGCCTCGCTATTCCGTCTTCATCCTTTTTTCGCAATATCACCATCCCCCCGAGATCGAGATTTTTTCACCCTTCTTTTTTCATTGGTCACACCTGAACGCGCTTACAACTTCCATATCGCATTGCAATCTGGAATCCTCGTACCGGATCTTCAACACTCTCACGCACCGTCCATTGCCGTCCTTTTCTCTTTCTTTTTCTATCTTATACGTACTTGATCCAGCACGATAGACATCGTTACAGAAGAAAAGGTATTATGGATAGTATTGTTTTACGTAAACCCACGTGCGTGACTGGTACCTGTAGCCGTAAACTTGTCGTCTGTCTCTTTTTTCTTTCTCTGTATTACGCACAGTCGTTATCACACTATTAAAGCCTAGTTACGACGCGACTTGAGCGAACGCTTTTAGAATGCCATAAATTACCTCGTCGCTGTATGAATTAACGCGAATAACCACGCGAATAATGGAGAAAAAGCGTAAGATGTAGCGTAGCGATTAAGACTCGCGTTTCTCGAGATAATTTTCCTTTCTCTCTCTCTCTCTCTCTCTCTCTCTATATATATATATATATGTGTGTGTGTGTGTGTGTGTGTGTGTGTGCGTATTTATATATATATATATATATGTATATGTATGCACATATGTATATATATATATATATATATATGTATATATACACATCTATCTATCTCTGTGTGTGGGTGTGTGTGTGAATGTGTCTGTCCGTATACCACCAAACATACGGCGACGATAAACTCTTCCGTCCCTGCCCCTCTTATCTTTTTCTTCGTACTATAACCGACGGTCGTTCATGCTTCATGTTACCGAGTTCCTTCAAGTTCCTTTGTCGATTCCGAGTCTCGATACTACCATCATCACCACACTACCACCCCTTAATCGTGTGCCACGTATACATGTATAATTGATGTATTTACACTATACGTATAGCATAATGCATATACATCGAATATGCGTGTATATAAGTATACCTTATATATAATTGCTCTTTACAGCTGTGACCATTAAAATAGTGGCTCGCTCGTTGGATGTGTTGTCTCGTTCGTTGTCGATGTGTTTTTTATCACCTTTGTACATATTTTCTGATTATGATGTGAGCTACGTTTATCTTATTGTAATTAGATTTGATTCTTTATCAAAATTTTTCACCACTCATCCGTGTCCGATCACTCTACGTTTTCCGGCTGTTAAAAGCCATACCCGATCAATCTTATTCTTACGATTTCCCCTTTACACCTCTCTTGTTCACACAGATACGCCTACATACACTGTTCCTCATCCCACGACAGTCTGTTTTATCGAGTTAGAGAACGCTCTAACGTGGATACGTTTAGGTGCAGATATTTCTAAAGACAAGAAAAATGTAAATTGCAACTGAATTCCAAATTTTGTTTGCCTTCGTAAAATTGCACAAAAAAATTCATTGGGGTTTACCAGATCGATAGGAGAACGAAGTGAATTAGAAAAATCACGGCAATTAATTCTATTCGCTATCAGCATTCCTCTAAATTTATACGAACGAACGCACATCAAACCACACACACGCTTAATAATTGTCGGACTCACGAATCCGAGGATGCCATTCGTCATGAACGTGTAACGAATAAAAAGAATTCATTGGTATTTATCGACCACGCTTAATTGGAAAATCCTGGACGAAAATCCTACGGAAAAATGCTCGAACAAAGGAATGAACGTTAAACGCGATAAGTAATCAATGGAGTCGTGGGGGCCGAATTATTTCGCGAAAATTATTATTTACTTTTTTATTGTCTGGAAAGATAATGATATAAAAAAAATATTATCCTGTCTTCTGGTGACCCTATCGCGAAAGACGAAGAAGAGAAAATCTAATTAGGCTAATTGTATACGTCATCATATGGAAAAGAAAAAGTAAGGAAAGCAAAATGAATAAAGGGCAAAACAACGGTCTGATTTTCGATATTATTGTTACACAGGTTAGAAATAGCTGCAGATTATCGTAAATATTCAATGTCACGTAATGAGTGTTGAGTGTGTAACCTTTTTATATAAAAGAGGTATGCCTCGGCACCGAGAGCGGCATTCTCCTCGGTGATTACGCCCGTGATGGTTTCAACTAAAATTCTTCGTATGATCTATACATGCGTACGTGACAAAAACACTCGTGTTATATTCGGCCGAAGCCATTGCGAAACGACTCGTTGCCATCGTCGAGAATGCCGTAAGTAGTTACGTTTTACGTTTTATGTTTTAACGTTTTACATTTTATCAGATTTTTTCGCGATCCCGTTCGTTTTCTCCACCTATTTCTTCGGCTTGTGATGTAGGTCGTAGGTTGGTATATTGGTTAATTGGATTATTTTCATATATCTCCTTAATGTCACCACATTCTTCTAATTATTATTATTATTATTATTATTATTATTATTATTATTATTGTTATTATTATTATCATTATTATTATCATCATCATCATCATCATCATCATCATCATCATCATCATCATCATCATCCTCATCATCATCATCATATTATTATTATTATTACTATTATTATTATTGTTATTATTATTATTATCGTTAAATATGTACATTATATCGTCAATTATTATTATAATTATTATCGTTTTTCGAAAGGAACGTTCAAATTTGAAACGGGGCGGATTCTTTGGCAGAACGCTAACTACCATTATCATTCGATTCTTCCATTCCAATTTGATCGTTGGCCAATTCAATCCAAGATTCTGTCTTGAGCGACGACAAAAATTAACTTTACCGAATATCCTATCGGGGGAACCGCTGATTAAAAGGCCATCAAATTTGAATCTTCCTCGTATTATATGTTACCGTTATCGTAATCACGCATTAATACACACGCAGCCCTCCACGCTGTCTCAGATGGATACGTTTACCGCGATTGTAAGCTAGTGTAAACGTACGCATCGGTATAGAGATCGTTACTTACGTGTCTCCACACACGGATGTGTTTTACATTTTGTATACCCCTACCTCCTTCCCCTTAGGATGGTGGATGCTGGTGTTACCGTGTAACTTTGTCGTTCTCGGTGTTAGCCGCAAGATCTTCTCTTTGACGCCTATAAAGCACAAAAAGAAACAAACGATCCAAATCCGTGCTACTGCGGACTTGAAAAGTAACTAACATTATTTTTTTGTCCTTTTTTCTGTTTTCTCTCACTTTCGACAATCGGCCGACAACTCGCAGACAGAAAGCTGTTCGTGGGAATGCTCAGCAAGCAACAGACTGAAGACGATGTCCGACAATTGTTCGCTGCCTTCGGCACAATAGAGGAGTGTACCATCCTCCGTGGTCCAGACGGTAGCAGCAAAGGTGAGTAGTAGTTTTTTTTTTTTTTTTTTTTTCTTTTCTTTTCTTTTTTCTTCTTTTTTTCATGTATTTTTTTTCCTCTTACGTTTCATTATCTGTACGCGATTAGAATCAATGAGAGTTCGATCGAGAGTTCATCGTCCAACACAGTCCATCACTTAACATGATTAAAAGATTAAAAGTACGACTATTCTAATGCAGTTTCATATGCTCTACCCAGACGACTCGTGTTTTCTCGCAGAAAAGAGATCTCTCGACAAAGTCCAACTTTTAAATTAAAATACGAGAAAAGATTTCGCTAGAGAGAACTGACGTTTTTCTCTCCCTCTTTCTGTCCCGCCCCCCGCGCACTTTCTCTCTCTCTCTCTCTCTCGCTCTCTCTCTCGCTCTCTATCTCACTCTCACTCTCTCCGATTAGTTCGTTAAGAAGGGGAAGCATTTTCTCGCGCGCGCGTTCAAACTGGTGATGAGCTGCGAAACTCATAATCCCTCCCCGCGGACGTGTTCTTCTCGAGGTCCATCGAATGACGGGGAGGTGAAGAAAGAATAAGAAGGAGAAAAAGAAGAAGAGAAAGAAGAAGAAGAAGAAGAAAAAGGATTCTCGAGGGTACACCTTCTCTCTCCACTACTTTGGCAAAGGACGAAGAGCAAACCGAGACTGCGAAATTAATCACGAGATGCGCCTGTAAGAAAAAAACGCGAGAGAGTAAGCGCACTTCAAAAGAAGCAATTGCCTCGGTGCTTGCACGAAGAAGAGAGAGAGAGAGAGAGAGAGAGAGAGAGAGAGAGAGAGAGAGAGAGAGAGCGCGCGCGCGCGTTGGAAGAAAGAGGATAGCCCTTTAGAAACGTCGTACCGATGAGTAAGCAACGACTGACTACCAGCGGCCAAGTAAAAAAAAGTATAATCGCTCTGGCATTTGGATATTTGCTCGCGTTCCAAACAACCCTCTTCCGCGTACTCGTAAAGAGAAAAAGAGAGGTAAAGATTTTTGCTGAGAGAGTAAGAAGAAGTTGATTGTATATGGCGAGACGGGGTAAGGAAGCTCGCTCGGAAAGGACAGGAAGGGCAATAATTTCCGCTGGACGAGGCAGGGAAATTTAAATATTTTCATTCAAAAATGAAGACCGCGAGTAATGGGATGCTGGTCGGGTCGGACGTGCTTTCAAGGAGTTTGCGAGAAACTGGCGGCGAGGAAGAGGAGACTCGAAGAAAATGAGAGGCGGAAAAGGAGTTAGAGAAGAGCGAAATGGGGTAGGGATAAAGGAAAGAGCAAGACGAACGGGACCGAGTAGAGAGTAGTAAGGAAAAGGGCAGGGCACGGGACAGGGTGGAGGCGCGAATGTAATTAAATTCCACTTTGAAGTGAAACTCACTTTCAGCAGTTAATAAGATTTTGATTCGTAGTCGGTGGTGACGTAACGCGGCGCCAATCGCGCTTGGCAGGTACCAGCTTGGATTCGCGGTCCTCGAAATAGAGATTCCCGAGGCTCGTAATCAAGGAAATTTCTTAGGACACCAAACGCCCCGGTATAACTCTAGAATTCGTTTCTTTCTAGTCATTCGCTATTCCAACGATCGCTTTAAACTCTCGTAGTACGACGGTTGCCGCGTATAGAGAGGGCAGCCGAAAGGAGGAACTTTGTTCGATGCAGGCTTGTCTTTGCAAAATTCTCAAAAGCCAGGGCCGGTCGTAGTCGAGGCGACGTCTCCTGTCACGAAGAAATTAACACGGGACTAACGTGCCTCCCCCAGGAACGACCCTGATCGCTTATTCCGTGCAACTCCGCGCGCGCACACGCATAAAGCTTTCGCGTCCACGATCCTCGCCATGTAACCTCACCCAGATGGAAACTTTCCGAACACGCTTCATCACCACTTCGCCGGCGAGTTTCATAACTAGCTAATCCGAACTGTAATAGAGAGATCAGGGAAGGGCTGGAGCGCGCGTGACTGCTTTATACGCGTCGCCCTTTCCGCAACTTCAAATTACCTACGCTAAGGAGATATCGCTTTCGTAAATCTTATTTCAGATCATCCGTTAGTTAAGCGTCGGGATCAGTGAGTCGTCTCTGTTTCTCTTTCCTCTTTATTCTCTTCTAACTCCTCCCCGATTCTGGTGGGATATCTGGTATGAGTCTCGTTGGTATAGCGTTTCAAAGAGCGGGAGAGAGTTATGACCTATCAAAATTACAGCCATTCCCAAAGCCCGTTGTTCGCAATCCCGTTCTCCAACTTCGATAAAGCGATTCGGGAGAGGGGGGAGGGGGGTCCCCCTTGAAGTAGCGAGCGCGCACCGGTAACGAGGAGTTTAAGAACACGATTCGAATGGACCCAACGTTAATAAGAGGTGTCGCGGAGGATTATTCCAAGGGGAAACTTTCTGCTGACGGACGGACGGACGGACGGACGGACGGACGGACGGACGGAGGGGAGAAGCGAACCATCGGTTATACCTTCGTCAAACTTTTCCTTTAACTCGATTTCTCAATCGTAATCCCATCTTCGATTAGCTGTATCGTCGACCGACCGAGCGCCCTACTACTTATCTATTCGTTCATATTCTTCGATTCTCGTTTCGTTAGATTTTAGATAGATTTTAGACGACGGTCGGTAGAGCGATCCGATCGAAGACACGTGTGTTATACAGCTTCGATGGTATTACAATTAACGCCCGTCCACCTTATATTAGCTCTTTTAGGAAAATCGTTTGATCCCCGTACAAAATCGCGGTACTTTGTAGTTGGACGGGGAAACACTCTGCGATAGGAGAAAAGTTCTTCCTGTGTACGAGAAGCGTTACATACCTTCGCCCAGGAAGTTGAAAAGGAGGTGCCGGAAGACTTCTCAGTAACGAGGAGTTTAAGAAAGGAATGGTAAGCCCTTGGATACAAAGACGGTAGAAGGAGGTTGCGCCGGCACCTCCCTCTCATCGTCGTCGTCTTCGTCGTCGTAGTAACGCTCCACATTCCCTCGCCAAGTAACGACAAGGCTCTTCGTCCAATTATTTTTCCCTCGGTTCGAAACATTTCAACGCCACTTCAACGAACGAACTCGTTCTATTCTCGTAGTCGTGCAATACCTTACTGCCTTCGTGCGCTACCACCACCCCTCTTTATCCTTCTTCCTTTCTTTCTCTCATTTTCTCTACGCTTTTTCGCATATACATATACGTTTGCAAGTTCGCGCGAGAAAGACTTTGTGTGAGAGAGAGAGAGAGAGAGAGAGGTGCTCCTAGTATGGACCACGAATCCGCATTATTTCAATTGCGCGAACGGCAATAATTCACAGTGCTAAGAAGATTATAAAATGTTTATGAATAATGGAACGAAATATTATTCGAGGAGGCAAGCCCTCGAGGGTCTCCCGCCTCGTGCTCCTAGGGGAGGGTCGCGCAGGACGAGGTAACGCCACGGACAATGGCGAAAGCACCTCGCTCCCTACCCCGCATCCCGAACTTCCTCTCCTTGCTCTCCTCAAACAGAGCTTTCAAGGTATATTTGCGCGCTTCGTATACGCGAGCACGAAGAACGTGCGAAACGCGAGAGAGGGAGAGCGATTCTATGCATTAACTTGTAATATTATTGCAATCCACCATTACCAAGCCCCTTTTCGTGAAAGACGTTACGCCGCGTTGCGTTCGCCCTTCCCGAGAGACGCGTTACGTAAACTTTTTTTTTCCCTTCTTTTAGACCGTTTAAAGGCCTCTAATAGGTGTTTCGACGTGCATCGTTAAGCTCCTTTTTAGTAAAGGAAAACACGAGGAAATTTTAATCGGCCTTAAACAACAATTTCCAGTCGACGATGATCGATCATTTTCAATGTTTAGGGATCATCGATGATGCAAAAGGAATGCGAACGTGAAATGAAAGAACGTGAAATTGGTAGTGTGCGCGAATAAGCACCGATACATTCGAGACGCGAATCCTGGGTTTGCAAGTGACAGCGCCGAGATTAATCATCGATAACCAGCGCCCATATAATACTCCCTCATAAAATGCTAGAGTGAGGAAATTATTGACTCGTACATCCCGTCAGCAATACCATCGAGGGGGATATTCCACCGTCATCTGTCTGTATTGTGCCGACGCGTTCGAAATCGACTGCGTTTTAGAACTGTTATCTCGATCATTGGGAGTACGGCTCGAATTTTTTGCAGCTACAATTTTTTCCAGCTCGATTTTTTTACGGATCGATTTTTTTGCAGCTCCCCCCGCCCTGTCTCTTTTGGCAATTAACAGTTTCACAAGCAACTTCATTGCACAACCAACTTCGCCGTAATTTGTTTCCATTTCTTTTTTTATTTTTTCGAAATTCCTCCGAGAATATTACAATTTTCTTCGAACTGTATGCTGCGATTTTTCGAATAACTCGAAGCACCTCAGTTTCTATCGTTTTTTTTTTTATTAAAATAACGCGCGAAACGACACGTGACAAAAAATGAAAGTAGACAGGACGCTTTTGCAGATAGAAAAGGAAAAACTTATTAGGTTGTTCGCACTGCGGGGGCAGCAGCTTCGCCCTTCATTCGAAGCCGAAAGCTGGTGCTTTCGCGGGATAGGGAGTTGGAAGCTCTCAATATGTCCGACCTAATCCTCTCCCAGAGGACTCTACGTCCCCTGTTGCGCGCGCGCGCACTTTACTTTGCAATACGTAGGTACAAACATTTCGAGGGCAGCTGCGCCACGGGATTTAGGAGCTGAGCGATTAATAAATGCTTCGTAGGACGAGCAAGTAGCGGGATCTCTCTCCGACAGGCGCTCGACGAGACTCCTGGTGATTTACCGTCTAGATTTCGCGTGTCTGCATTCAAGTTACCGCCGTCTCTGGATTTCCGACGATCTTCGCGACGGTGGGATCGCTTTGATTTAACGTCGCCGATATGAAATGTCCGCGACGAACAGAGTCCGTCGTCGTTCCATCGTCGTATGGAAATTTAAAGATTACAAATTTTCAACGAGTTACACACCGATTTTATCGGAGTATTTTAATACTCAAAAAAGTGGCAGGTACATATTTACTTCAATATCAGTAATCTTCTGCATGCTTCTTCGATGAAAAAGTGACATGGTGGTGCCGTATCATCTTGAATCATATCTTTTTATTTTTCCTCGTCGCGCGACGATCAAGTTGATCGATAGCTCGACGTCGAGCAAACTTATCGCGACCGATGAAAATCACGATTAAAAGTGAAAAAGGTAAATAACGACTCGCGTGAGCGATACGTTATACCGCGTGCGTTATATATATATCATTACGATGATCTTTTCCTCGGGTCACGCCAAGCTTGAAAAATACGATAACGATCGCATGTTCCCTTTGATTGAATATTAATATGCGCCTAATATTATTTACGTGATCTTTAGGCAGATTTTATTATTCGAACAAATAGAAGAGATATAAGTGCACCGATGGTTCGTACCAGGTACTTTTATCTAGCTCTCCTTCGGAATGTAAATCGCGGACGTTTCGGTATCCAACGAAGGAAGTTGAATCCTTTTGTTCGCATGACTTAGACCGACGTAGGGTAGACTATTGTGGCTGGAAAGGAAAGATTTACCGTTCTTATATTAATGCGATTACCGGGGTCTCGCTAGAAAGAAGGGCCTCGTGAAAACGGCAAAGGACTCCGGCTTCTTTCTCGACTCTTGCCTCTCTTCAGTACTTCCGATATTTCGTCCGTGGAAAGGCGCTTCCAACGGTAAAGACCTTTCAGCGCGGAATAGGAAAAGGAAGAGAGAAGAAACAGAGGAGAGAGAGAGAGAGAGAGAGAGAGAGAGAGAGAGAGAGATCGCGGGGGGGGGGGGGAGAACCTATACAAACGTGTATAGGTTCTTCGGTCGGCGGTTCCCTTCTATCGGCTTCCATACGACAGCTTTTGCCCGTCAACCGTAAATACTCCATATTGGCCATAAACCTTTACATTCGTGCATTACCTACCCATCCTGATTTGACGCGTTCCACAGCCCCCCGTAAAGCTGGTCGCTCTGCGTTATCGGCGAATAACCGTGGTAGACGAGAGTGGTGCGGCTTAATACATCATTAATACCATCTGAACTTTTAAACTCCACTCTCTTTTTCGGCCATTGCTTTACGGCTGGTTAACTGTTCCGTCACTTGGCGTCACACCTCGAGGGGCCTTACATTAGCGCGCCATCGATATCAAGAGTTCCATCTTTTAATCGATTCGCTTCTGCTCGTAAAATTCTCGACGATTTAACGGCACGACCCAGCAGCAGCGTTCGGTCCTTTTCCCATCGACGCGAACTGCAACGCCTTGTCGTACAATACCAAGCACAGAGATTCGATAACATCCTCACGGATATTGTCAGCCGATTCAATTCGCCCTGGTTATTGCGTTATATTTATAGGATCTCTCTGGTTATACAGGCTTTATTTCACTGGTGAACGACGCTATTTTCTACCCGTGTCGCGATATATTATGCGCCTCACGCTGTAACCCGCGAACGCACGAATAATGATCGGTTTGGATCATTCCGCCAGGCAGACTGTTTTTAATATTCGGCTTTTATACACCAGAAGCTTTTATATGTTCCGCTTCGATATTCATGGGATGCGCTTTTACATTTTTAGGAAATAATATATAACATTTTTTTTTTATCATAACATAATTCGGTACGAAACATTGAATTCCTGGAACGAGCGGTAAAAAGAGGGGGAGAAAAAGAAATAAAGAGAAAGTAATTAGTAGTAGTTGCGTGACATAGAAAAAGGATCTGTCGGATTTTTCTCATAAGCCCTCGAGGGCCACTTCTCTCGTCGTAGGTAGTAAGGGAAAAAATTCTGGCGAGACCGACTAGAGAAGATGGTATCGTCGTCTTCATGGAGAACGCCAGAGAGAAGTCGGAACACACAAAGGTCGTAACGCTACGCATCCTCAACGATGGTAATGATATTATTAATAATGATAACCGCCGTTGCAATGTACTTCGCGCGAGAAGTCCGCGCGACCCATTAGGAAGGAAACGACACTTCTGTGGCTTTACAGGGGCCGAACGTTACAGCCATGTGCCACGGTACTACGTTAGAAATTTAATAATCCATTACTGCTGTATCCAGCGGCACCGCTGCTGCCTCGTGTGAGACCATTGCCGCCAGCGGTGGTATGCCATCGCAACGACCACGTCGTAATCATAATACCAACTTTTTTCCTTTCTCTTCGTCGAAAAACTAGCCGTTTCATTTGCCTTCGAACAATCGATCGAATGAACGGTCGATCTCATACGTTCGCTCTTTCTCTGATCGTTATCGCAATTTTTTCTTCCCATTCTTCGTATGACCAATGGAAAAGAAACAAAAAAAGAAATATTTGATCTTTTCGGATTGTTTATCGAAACTATTTTTACCCTTGCTAATGTATTTATGTAATCGATAGGAGACACGCGATCCACTTTTAAGATTTTCACGGAACTGTGGCGAACATCGAAAATCCATAAACCATCCTACGTTCTGCGCTACAAGTTTAATAATCCACATCGTATCCGTCGTAGTAGGAACGTGACCGTTGGCGGATGACGGGCATAGCAACGACCACCACCTCGTAATCGTAACGAAGAGTTTTACAGGGCGTTTTGCTGCACCAGCCTCTGACTCCGCCCTTTCCTGCCCTCATCCTCCGCCACCCTTCATCGGCCCTCTTTCTCTCACTCTCTTTTTCCCGTCGTTCTCTCACCCATTTTTGCTGCGACCGATATACCGGCGGCCATAATGCACTACGAAACTCGTAACGATGGAAATACGACTGTATGTTTATCGTGTTATGGAAAATCTAATACTTCGGTGAGTGTCGAACGATCCTTCTTGCTTGCCGCGTTACATCACGACCGTTCGACATTAGGGCTTTTATGCGAGAAAATATTTTTCAAAGTAGGCTTATCAAGAGGCAATTCGTACGTGGTTATCGTCTGATAATCCACGACCTTTCGACTCGCGTTCCACGTTACAACGAATACGAGTGAGGTATAAAGCTCTCGGCATATATAATATATAATATGGATATATAATATCGCGGGTATACCTTGATTTTTCCCCTTACTTGTACGCAATTAGAAAAAAAGTGTCCCTTCTTTTTTTTTTCTTTTTTAACCAACTCCTTTCTCTCTCTCTCTCTCTCTCTCTCTCTCTCTTTTAACTACTTATAGGAGGGTGGGTCAGAGTAATCGAGACAAATCTTATACGCGATTTTATTCGGACGTTTTCTAACTTGCTTGAAAACTTAGTTATCGATCTAGCCAAGAGATGAGCTTTCGATTTAACAATTTCGATGTCATATAGGACCAGATAATTGATAAACAAACAATGTATCTTCGAATATAACTCGTCTCGACATCGTTATGGAATATGTACTTACCTATAGATGGATGGGCTGGACATATAGACGAACAAATAGGACGAGCGGACGAATAGATCGATTGATAGATAGATGAGTGGACACATGAATATATAGATGGATAAACATGAAATGGGGAAATGTATGAAACGTCGAAGTAAGACAAAAACAAAAAGAAGACCGCACATTTTACTACATGCGTATGGCATTACTTGCGAACTCGAAACGCATACCTACTTGCGTTTATAAAGGTTTGCGTAGTTCTCTCTCTCTCTCTCTCTCTCTCTCTCTCTCTCTCTCGCGCGCGCGCGCGCGCGCGCGTTCTCTTTCATGTCCCTCTGCAAATTCTCGCGTGCGCGCGGCATGTGAGACGAGCGTGCGAGAGTGACACGTGCGGGTGCATACAAGTATATCGAGACCGTATGGCCGACGAAGCTCGATCTCATAAGCCCCCGGGGCGTCACAATAATTATAAAACTACGGGCAACGCTCGTTCGAAAGCCCTTCGGACCGTGGATGGACGCTCGAACGGACGGGCAAACCCCAAAACTGCTGCCCTGAAGCTTTCGACGACCATCACTACCACTACCATCGCCACCGCCACCACCACCATCATCACGACCGCTACAACCACCAGTACGGACACACGGTCAACAGTCCAACTACTACCATCGTCCTCGCTTTAAATTCGCGTTCTCTCTTCCGTCGTTTCTTTATCCTTCAGTGTATACTCCCCCGCGGCACATTTTTTGCTGGTCGCAGCCGTTTCTACACTCGCTCGCGTACTTCCGCCGTTTATGATAACTCCTATATGTGTACTGTATTCGCGCGCGCGCGCCAACGGCAGAGCGACCGGCTTTCAAAGAGACGACGATTTTCCCAAATATCTCGCGCTCTACGAACGGGAGAGAGAAGTATTTTAATGAAAAACAAGTCTTGTGTGAAATTCAAAGGCTTTTTATTCCGATATTATTTCTAACGTCGAGAGGTGGAATTTTAGTCAGACTTCTAGGTATACATGTTTTATACATACACGTATATAACGTACGCGCACGCGCACGCGCACGTACGCACACGTACGTACGTGTAGACACACGCGCGGAGTTAATGTCAACGAGTTCTTTCTACGAGACTACCAGGATAGAAAATAGAATGATGAAAGCAGCCTTTCATTTTATTTCGAACTTTCGCGATCGGCCGACGTGGCTGAAATTCCTGTCACGTTCGGTGCACGATAGAGCCCTCGAAAGTGCACTCTTTAAGATCGTATTCGTGTCTCGAGCGAGAACACGAAGAGCCTCCGAAATTACAAAGGCTCGTAAAATACGTAAGCTCCGGTAGATCGGCACGTTGCATTGAAAGAGCTCTCAGACGGCGAAGGAGAGACAGGTGGCCATGGCGTTCGTGTTTACGTTGAAACAAAACAACAATTCGGCGTGCCTGTGATTGCATAGTAATTCTATTAGCGTGTTGTATTCGCGCGCGCGCGCGTGCTCGCGTACGACCGTGAGTCCGAGCGAACGAGGAAATTGTGATTTTAATTTTCCTTGCTAAATTAGAAGGGGATAAACAAGTATTAACATTCCTATAGCGAAATCCTTGCATTTCTGTCACTGTGTTTGCGTGTGTGTGTGTGTGTGTGTGTGTGTGCCTTCGTAGTCGAGATGAGAGAAAGGGAAGGTCGAGTTCGTAAAAAATGAGAGAAGCAATGGCTGGAGAAGAAGAGAGGAGAAGAGGGGAAGGGACAGGAAAGGGTGGCTGCAAAGTCAAAACGTAATACGATTAACGGACATTAAATTGGAATAGCCCTTTTGGGGATTCGCGGCTTCTCGCATCGACGACTCGGCTGAGCATTCTCTCTCTCTCCCTCTTTTTAACTTGCCTCTTTTTTACGTCCTCTCTCTCTCTCTCTCTCTCTCTCTCTCTCTCTCTCTCTCTCTCTCTGTCTCTGTCTCTCCTACCCCGCTTTCTCTCTGCATACCCGTGAGTCTTTCCTCTCGTACCTGAGCGATGAAAAAAATCGTATTTCCTCTCCAACGCTGACTAAAGCGGAAACCTTGACGGTAGCTCGGGGGTTGGTCGCTCGAAAACGCATGTACGTACGTTCGTAAATTTCATTTTACTACGGTGGATGGCGATGGTAGTGCTGATTTATCGGTCCGCCGAAATGTATAATTTCTCTTCAAGTTTCGATGGAACGAACACTTTTCGGATATTTAAGGATACACGGCATGCACAGTATTATATATGTGGATCATACCTGGGGAATAATTCTTTTGACAAAGATATATGAGAATACATCTTTGGGAGTATACGTAAAAATGCCTTTAAGATAACATCGAGGATGGAATGAGGAAGAAATATTATAACTGAAAGGTATTAAGAGAAAGGTGAGAGTGTATAACCCGTTTAGTTTCGTGAAAATGTCATTTAATAAAAATAGATTTTAATAACTCGCTCCTTTCTCGATATGATTAAATGTATTCGAAGGAGATATTTTACGATATTCATTCGATTCGTCGAATTTATCATCTCCATAGCTGCTAATATTATCTTTTCGCGGAAATCATCGGTCTATCCATCACATCCGAGAATAATTAACGAATGCTACGATAAAAAAGATTGACGTATTTCATTTTCCTAGCCGGAGATTCTCTCTCTCTCTCTCTCTCTCTCACACTTCATCATCAGTATCTCAATCAATATATCCTCCCTTATACAACCAGATATTAAATAACACACGTTTAATGAATATTTGGACGATAAAATGTAAATTAAGCGAGATATTAACACGAAAATTTGATACGGTAAATTAATATCCTGAACGAGGGTGGAAATTGGAACGGAATTGTAAAATATTTATTCGTCTATGTTCCATGCGCGCACCCTCTCTCTCTCTCTCTCTCTCTCTCTCCCTCCCTCTCTCTACTTCTCTTTAATTCGTGGCAATGCATCGCGACAATCAGATACAAAATCTTTTCGACTTTTTCCCGATGAGTTAGGTTGGAACAATTTTTAAAACGCATAGTCTAAAGAATCGAACTTAATGTTCATCGAATAGGGGCTTCTCTCGCGGCTTTTCCTCGAACAATTTTATTCAAATGTCGACGCTCGCTCGACGATGGCGAGTTGATGAGTGAGCGATTCTAAAATTCCCGTAAAATATATAAGTGTGGGCGTATATGTGGTAAACGAGAATCTCAATGATAATATCGCACGTTATAAGAGGAGGAAAAGGAAATCGGAACGCAAGGGACCACCAACGCTACGTGACACGAACGCGAATCGTGCCATTAATATTAAATGCTAAGCGCCTTTTTCTTCTTTTTTCTTTCCCTTTTTCTTTTGCCTATGGGCCAACGCAAGATCACTTCCGCGAATTTTAACGAGAACGTTGACGACATCGTTCCAGTCATTTTATAGTTTTCGAAATTCGTATCGTTTCCTTTTTTCCGTACGTCCCTACTTATTCGCGTGAATTTCTGCACACGACATACAAGACGACGCGATTCGTATCGAGAAATTCTCTAACAAGCCCGTCCACTCCCTTTTATTTAAAAACGATTTGCTTATTGTCGTTCTCCTCTTAGATAATATTACTTTTCTCGATATCGAATCGAGAGAACGACGTCGATCGTGTTAAATGATGCCGAAGCATCGATTTTCTCTATTACTTTTATCATGATAAAATATGATGATATATGCTCTGATTAATTACGTATACGTATAGGGGATATGGAATATATCGTTTTTGAGGAATTTGCAAATTTGACGACACATTTACGATCAAACGAACATTTATTTCGAAATACCTCTAGTTTCATTAAGCATCATCATTATCAAACGGAATACGCCATAATTGGATCGTTACATTTTCGAACAAAGAGCGAAACTATTTCGCTTGAAAAATGTCGATCTAGGTACAAGTAAAATGAAGAACGTCTTATACTTTCTTTCATAGGAGGTTTATGGGAATATTTTTTTCTCCAAAAATTTCGCGTCGTTTTCGGCAAAAAAAGTCGATTTTCCTTTACATTCGACCTACAGCCATCGCGGCAACGCTTTCGTCTTATCTGAACTTCCAAAGATGTCGGGACCCTGCCTCCTTTCGTACGTGATGGCGCAGAAGAAGTGGTGAAGGAATGAGAAGTGGAAGGGTGATTCTCATATGAAGCAGACTAGTACTGGGCGAAGAGAGAGAGAGAGATAGAGAGAGAGAGAGAGAGAGAGAGAGAGAGAGAGAGAGAGAGAGAGGGTGGGGGTGAGGGTGGGGAAGGGGATGGGGGAGGGAAGGAATGAGCGAGCGTATCGCAGCTCGACAGGCTTTTCTTTCGCAAGCGAGGCTCTCCCAGGGCTTTGTCTAATCAGTTGGTCGCCCTGAAAAAGGAGGATCGCCATTTTTCGGGGGCAATGACACGTTCCCCGCTGTGACGCAAGTTCAGGATAGAAGC
This sequence comes from Vespa velutina, assembly GCF_912470025.1. Taxonomy (NCBI): domain Eukaryota; kingdom Metazoa; phylum Arthropoda; class Insecta; order Hymenoptera; family Vespidae; genus Vespa; species Vespa velutina. The sequence continues at coordinate 152,332 of NC_062199.1, read as the reverse complement.
AAGGAGGACGCCATGAAGACGAAGGGACTCCAAAAGGAAAATCAATGTCGTGAATGAGCTTCGAACGTAGCAGCGCCGTTGGCCCGGCATATACTATCGCTTAGGGTGCCTCTGTTGTTAGGGGCTGAATTCCGTGCCACGTAAGCGTCTATAGGGTGACTTCGAAATGCGTAACACCGACGCTTACTCCAAGGGCGTTCTGACGTTATTATTTCGAGGATTCACGATTTATCCTAAACTTTTGTTGTTCGCTTTTATCAGGGCGCTAACCATTGCCGAGCGTATCGGTCCAAGGTTGATCTCCAATAATATTAAAGTTCGCTAAAGAGAACCCTCTCGAAAGTTCTTCTTTTCTCTCTTTCTTTATTCCTTTCTTTTCTCCTCGTCAGAACTAATTCGAGTCACGCGTATCGATGCGGACGAATGACAGCTTCATCGATTTAATATCCAACGTTGATTAGATGTCCGCTTAATTTTCATTCCAGTGCTTAACATCAGGAAATTCGATGCGACTTAATTCGGCGGGCAGGAAAAAGGGAGAGATTGTTTAGATGACAAGAGAATAATAGGAAAGTTGCAACATCAAAACAGCGCAACATAGAGCTTCGTTTTAGGAGGTAGAAAATATACGATTTGACGCGCGTCCACGCCTTTCCCAATACTCGTTACGACATTACTTTACCGAAATAGCATATTTCGGCCGAGGCTGATGGAAAGGGCCTAGTAAACCGGGGATGAAGTAGCGACAGCAACCAGTGACGTAGGCCGGACATTGTTCTTTTGTCAGTCGCATTGTTAACGAATCAATAAGACCGGACCTCATTGTCTCGCGTCTGTTTCGACCGCGCCTGTTACGGACGTGTTTCGCGCGCTTGTTGCGGCCATGTCACACGTGCGCCTCGCGAAAAAGCGAAATGTGTCAACGGCCATCGAATAGCACAGCGACTGTCTCCTGGCCCCTTCCCTCATGGCCGCGCTCTATGAATACGCCGGAACTGTTTTTCCTGGCCGCTGGCTTTGCCAAACTTTTAGAAAACGGTGCGTGTTTTTCAATAAAATCGGGGACGATAAGCGGGAACGAATACTTGAAAAAAAAAAAAAACATGTGTATAGGAAACGTAAATAAAACTCTCGATACCGATAATAATTATTGGGATTCGTATCGGTAATCGTTAATATTCGTAGACGATATAGCGAATCGAGTTTAGGAGTTATGCCGTTGATTCGAAAGAAATCGATTTCGTTAATAGACGAGTTCAGATTCAGAAGGAAGGACCTTGGCACAGTTGCACGAAATAATCGAAAAGAGGTGAATCCTAAAGGAGGAGATGGAGTTGAGATTTCATAGAGCGTTTTCGCGACGTTAAGAAGAGCGTTTCGTCCAATGGACAAAATGTATATATTTACGAGAGGGACGAGGGAAAGAGTAAGAGATTGATTTTGGGACAGTTTGACGAAGAAGGAAGAAGAAAGCCACCGTCTTTTCCACATCCGCATGTGTAGGGGCACGCGGCTGTGAAAGCCATTCTGTAGGTAGGATAGGGTAAGCCCTCTTCTCTCTTTCCCTCTCTCATCGCTTCAACCCCTAAATGGCAGCTTGCCAAGTGTGCTTACACCCTCTCTTGTACATGTAGGCATCTCCGCTCTGTCCCTTTCTCCCTTACACGCGCGCGCGACACGCACGCCAGGACCCATTGAATGCTCCGTATACACGCACCGCACGCGGCTCTGCACACAATGCTCGCAAACACTTTGCATTCGTAAACACGCGTAAACAACAACGGCGGTTTCACACCTAAGGTACAAGGCGCGGTACCAAAGGTGTTGCCGGCGGTGCCGCCTCGACGCCTTCTTTTTAAAGTTCCTTCTCGTCTCAATGGGAAATCTTTAAGGAAAATACATTGTTTCGTTATATAAATTATTTTTTAAAAACGACCGGGTGATCATAGCAGCGATACGAGAGAAAAGGATAGAAACGATATAATAGTAGTCGAAGGCAAACGCACTAAGATCGAGATCAAAGTTATGGCTAATTATAATGAATAACTTATTCACTTTTCCATCATTTCACCTTGATTAGCAGCGTATACATATCTGAGGCTTCGAGAGAACTTTGATGATTTCTACTTTAATGTTCCTCTCCTCTTATTCTCTGGCCGTAGCCTGTGGCCGTAGCCTGTGTGGTAGCAGCTATGAAATGAAAAAGAAGAAGAAGAAAAAAAAAAAGAAAAAAAGAAAAGAAAAGTGATCGTAAGGGACAAAGAATTGTAATATTTCTTTAAAGCTCCATGAGGCGCGGGGCAGTGCTTTGAAAGTTCTTTCGCAACATCAGAATCTCATCGGCTCCTTCCTCTTTAGCTACCGATACTACGCCGAGCCGGATTAAGAAAATCTATCGAAGACGTGATCAAAGATTAGATTCAACGTCCGCTCCCTGGCATGCCTTTTATCTCCACGCTCGATTAAAATCTTCGGGTTTACCCGAAACTTATTAAACTGCGAAGTTCTCGGAAACTCTTTACCAGAAAGTAATATCGATTATTACTGATCCGTTTTCGATATCATAAACTTCAATTAACGTTTCATCGAAAATAAAAGGTATATTCGTAAAACAACGATCGCCTTGATATAAATTAAAAGTAAGACAATAATAATAAGGCAGAACGTTGTCGTTTATATTTTATATGAGAATTGCTTGTATAGCTAGCAGGTAAGGCATAACCTTATATTAGTAAGGCATACCGTTATAATAAGCAAAAATAATAAGGTAACGCTGGAATGAAATACGTATATAGGACAAAGGTATATAGAAAAAAATGTCGAGGAGGTCCATTTGCTCGAACGGGAGGACTTGGTCGAGATGAAAATTCGCGGCCGTTTGGTCCCTTTAAATGACCTTTATAACAAATAATTCGATACCATATTTTCCGCAACAACGAGAACGGAATCCTTTCACCTTCGAGCTGTGCGTCGACCGGATCCCGCTTAATTATGGGATGTTTGCGTTTCTCAAAATGAAACCTCTTGTTGTCGGTCAGATAAGCGTTCTCCGGCATAAGCCCTCTGGGTATTCGAAATAAATGTAGATTATACGAATCTAGCCCGGGCTCGGTCAATAAACGATAGCAATTTTTCATGGCGATGCCTCGATAAAGCCGAACTTGCTTGTTCTTATCTCCAAACGTTTCCATTATTATTTTCTCCGTTTATAGAAATTCATTGTCATGGATAATAGGTATACCTAGGTATATCTAGGTATACTACGCGCATACGTACGCATTAAAAATGTATTCTTTCGATATTATTTGAGTATTCTCGTTCTCATCCAAAGAAAACTCAGGCAACTGATATATCTATAACCATACGCGCTCACGGTACTCTATTTTATGCTTTGCCGATATCCGACGTAGATATCATCGAGCGTGTAACGCATAGTTGGGTTAAACTTTGATAACTAACACGGACGCATTTATCAGAAACTTTTCGACGTTGGCCGCATCGAATTTGAAACGTCGATAACGTCGATTTAAGACCGAAAGAAGAAAGACTCGCGTCTAATGTTCCTTATCGGTGGTATTGCGCGTGGATCAAAAAGGAAGGAGGAACCTAAAAGAGATATATTTTCTTCGGAGGGTGTTATTTGATCGTCTCTACGCGACGGATGCTAAAGTAAAGAGGAGGGAGAGAGAGGTTGGAGTGGAGAGTGTTTTCGGTAGTGTGAAAGTTTCGTCGAAGTAAAATGGCAAAGCGAAATATACGAGAGGGAAGGAAGAAGGAAAAGGAGAGGGAAACGAAAGTTCCACGGTTTATCCGCCCTGGTGGTTTATTTTCACGGAGGTAAATTAACGGTTCATAGGGTGTTCCTCCTTTCACGGACACGAACGACGGGTGCCATCTTTACGCTCCTCGGCCATCCTCCGTTCTTTTGCCGCGAAATTAGCCGAAGCGGCCGTTACTTCTCAAACAAACTAGTGTCGAATCTTCGTCAATTTATCTTTTTACTTTTCTTTCTATATTTTAATTTTCATCGCGCCGAATTCATAATTGGGTAATTATCACCGTCGTAAGTTATCCCTCGTTTAGCCGAGTCCTTATTCCTTTCGGCCCTATGAATTTTTAAGGATCGCCATTATTCGATCGTTATTTTACCGTTTATCGAACCTTTTTACTTTTCGTCCCCTAATTTTCCTTTTTATCGAACTACGAACCTGCTGTAATTTACTTAGTCCTCGCGAGATCATCGAACATCGACTTTTCGCATTGTTTTTAATTTCAAACGCTTCAAGTAGTATAATAACTTTGACTCGAGCGATCCTTCCTCTCGTCTCCTTGGGGAGAGAGATATCATGGAAGGGGAGAGAGTCCAATTTCCCTCGAATATATCGCTAGCTACGCGCTTATTCTAAAAGTCTTCAATGGCTAGAGCGCAGCAGAGAAATAGGGGAAAAAGTAGAACGGCGAAAAGGAGGAAGAAAAAGTAGGACGTCGAAAAGGAACGTTGACGAGGTACGTGCTCCGGTATCAAGCAGCTCGCGGCCGCTTCAGCGAAGTTTAATTAAATAACGAGGCGACGACGGTCCTAGGAAAGGAGAGATGGCGAAGGAGCGTTGATGCGAGCGAGCGAGCGAGCGAGCGAGCGAGAGAGAGAGAGAGTATGAGAGAAAGGAGACTGTTGGAAACACAGAAGCTAACAGTAAGAAAGAGCCCGTACTTGGAAAAGGAGGATGGACTCGATGCCGAGGTGCCAAGTTGCTAGGTGACTTTGCTAGTTATTTAATTAGTCCGGAGATTCTCCTCTGCTCGACTACTTCTTTCTTCCTTCCTTCCTTCCTTCCTTCCTTCCTTCCTTCGACTCCTTTTTCTCTTAGAAACAAGCCAGCCACCCTTCTTCTTTCCTCCTATGCAACCTCTTTTCCGTCGTGTCTTTCCTTCGAACCGTTGTGCCACCACAGTTTCTTTATGACCTTCGCTGGGACAATACAATATCTTTTCGTAAAGACTTATCGTAGCCCTTTGTGTGCCGTCAACGTGCTCGGTCACGTGCACGGAACTGTTTAGGACGCGAAACGAAAGCACGCGGGTCTTTCTTCTCTTTCCTTAACATCGGTCGTTTGATTGTACCGCGACATCGAAGAGGAAACGTCGTTTGCTTTTGATCTTTCACCGAACGAAATAAATTCTTGAGTATGACTTACTTGTGCGGTGAGTATTCCTCTTTTCTTCGCCGCCGTCGCCACCGTCGCCACCGTTTTCTCTCCATTCACGGGGGATACTAATTTTCGAAATTGCTCGACTTGTGCTTTTTCCTTCTCTTGCATAGCACAAAGTGGCCAGTGAGGTATATCTCGACGAGCTCGACGAATCTATGAAGAAGATTCTCCACTGGAATATAATCCATTACTTTGTTCCATTACTCGTGACTTTCGTCCTTTGAAGATTTTAGCTTGATATCCGAGTATTTCGACGACCGACTTATGTCCATAAAGATGAAAAGTACGAAGCAGAATGGGGAGTGAGTGGGGGGCAGCTCTGGGGTACCTGTAACGAAAGCAAATAGTTTTCAAAGAATAAATCTCCGCTGGCGGTACCATCACAATGGCCAATTAAAAACAGTGCGGAACACAGGATCAGGTAGGATCAACCCCTTTGCTTCCGCGTTTCGACAAAGGAGACGACTTCTCGTGAAAGCATTTCGTGGCGAAACCAGAAACGTCCGTTTCGATAACGACGTTCGGTTTCCCTTCATCTCTGCCAAACGTAGGACGGTTCTTTGCCCTTGGCAACTTCCCCGCTCTCTTTCGCATTGAAGAAGGGCCGTGGGAGTTGGGGGGGGGGGGGAGGAGAAGGCCGACGAGAGAGATAGAGATAGAGATAGAGAGAGATAGAGATAGAGATAGAGAGAGAGAGAGAGAGAGAGAGAGGGAGAGGGAGAGGGAGAGAGGGAGAGAGGGAAGGGGAGAATGTGCATCCTGCTTTCTGCGTCTTTCGTCGAAGAAAACGAATAGATTCCCCATGGGAAGTCGCGAACCTTTTCCTACCTTCCTTCCACCCTACACCTCCTACGTTTCTCCTGTATGGCATAGCGGAAAAGCAGGCACAGAGAAGGGCTTACGAGGGCTTAACTCGGTGACAGGATGATTGCCAGTATTATCGGAATTACTCGAGGGCGAATTGCGTCGCACGGCGTAACGAACTCGGCAATATCGTGAGAACCGTGCGCGCTAACTCCTAGGATGAAAGTCCAAACGAGCTCTCCTACGTAAGCCGTCGACGTTCGACGACAAGAGATTCTTACGAGTATTCCATTACTCTTTCCGGACCACTTTGAAGAACGTTGAAAGAGACTCGCGTCGATATTTTTCAAGATATCAGACTTAACCGGACAATCAATGATTACGTTATTATACGACGTTGTAGGACAGAATTTTTCTTCGGCAACAAGTATTATATATGCAATAGCATTGCATGCACCTTCAAAGAAGAATATTTTCGATAAGTAGGAAATATTTGTACGCCATTTGCGGTGTACGAATTCGTGGGCATTTTCATGTTACATTATGCAAAGAGAACATTTGTAACAAGGCATATCATCTGGCCTTGCTACCAGGGAGAATAAATACGACGAAATATCATCACTGGCAGGATCGCACGTTATTGAAGCAACGTGCGGTTCTCGCGACGTTCCGCATCCACATTGCATAAATAATGGCTCATGGTGTACGTTAGAACTGATCAATATTGGATATGATGAAAGTAAACCGGCCATTGAACGTCGTCCCACTTGGAGAAGGTGAGAGAGAGAGAGAGAGAGAGAATGCTCGCCAGCGCGTGCGCCCGTCTGTGTAATTTAATGCCGAGTAAATACTCCGAACGGAGAGAGAGTAGTTTTGTAATCTAGATGAATCTCTCGGAAGGGGTACTCCCAGAGCAGCGAACTAATACCACTACCACCGTTCACCATTACCACTATCACCGCGATTGTCGCAGCAGTTGGATGATGGGCTTTCTTAACTCCCCAGAGACGACGGGGTACTTTGCAGCACTTTCAAAAAAACTTGAGACGACTTCGCAACCTAAGATAACGTCACGTCGTAAAATTTCATTGACCCTACGACGTAGAAAAAAAGCAAGGGGAAAAAAGTAAGATAGAGATTAATTACTCTCTACTCGCGAATCCAACGCGTTATCCTTTTGGCCTCCTTTCAACGGCTATATTCTTTTCTCATATAGTTTAAAAGAGTATCTTTTCGGTAACTTGGGGGTAATAGCGAGCGAACCTTGAAACTAAATTTTAAAGAACGAATGGAAGGGGATTGTTCGGCAGTTTGGGAGCTTCAAGAAAATGTACGGAAAATGAGTAGCATTTATGCGAGGACGTTTTTCGAATATAGGACGAGAGAGACTTCCGACTGAGAATTTATTTTCTCGTAATAATGCCAGTGCGAGGCCGTTTTCCTCCTGTCGTCACGTTTTCCTCGTTCGTGTACATATATCTCTCCTTCTTTCGCGCTCTCTCTCTCTCTCTCAGCAGCACCTCACTCACCCCAAGTTACACCCTCCTTTCGTTCTTCATTCTACATCCCTCTCTCAGGATCCAGTCGTGTCCGCATTATAATGGCATTACGTGTTCCCGCATTACATCGTAGTGGTATAGTAGTGTGTACTGGTATAGAAATGTGCCTTGGCGCGTACGCGTTTCTACGTGTCTCGATCGAAGTCTTGTTTGTTTCGCCCTCGAAATATCGCGCGCGTTGCCAGAATCGAGATTCGGTTATACCCACGAATACGAAACGCGCTTAACGTAGCTCGATCGCACAAAGAGCTCTCTCTCTCTCTCTCTCTCTCTCTCTCTCTCTCTCTCCCCCCCCCTCCCCCCTTCTGCCGTCTCCTCCGTCGACCCTTGCCTATGACGGCATTAATTGTTCGAAATCGACGGCGCGGAATTAGCAGTAATAATGGCGAATCCAAAGCCTAGAAACTTGTCCCAAAGTGTGAAAGAGAAAGAGAACGGAAACTAGGGGTTTGAAATGCGTTTGTAACTCGTTTAGAATTTCCCCGAAAGTGATGCGACGCGAACGGGCGTACCCGGGAAACGCGTTTGAGAACGATCAAATTCTCATTTTCCATCAAACTCACACTCTTCTCCTCTACGTTCCGATTATTATTCCGACGATTCCGTGTGTACGTGAATCATCGTCGACTCACTTGTTGAAGGAATGGACAAATTTTCAGCGATAATACCAAATTATAGATTTTCTCTCAGCATATTTTCTTTTTTCTTCGATACAATTTTATTTTTGCCATTCGAAAAAGTCGCAATATTCTCCTCGATCAAAAATTGGCCCGTTTTCTCGCAACGTTTCCCAGCGTGTTCCCGCGAGAGGTAAGGCTTCGTGGAGAAAAAAAATGATAGAGAAAAGATACAAAGGGAATACTCTGGCTTTGTGAAAAATGGAGAGACCTTTCTCATAGTTGGGGCTACCTTTTGTCCCCGTGGACAGTGTCGAGATCGCAGATTTTTTTCTTCTCCATCCTTCTCGTCTTCCATTGAGATCTCTATTTTTGAAGATATATATATATATATATATATTTTTTTTTTTGTTATTCACTGGATTTGCGTGCTCCTCTCTCCTCCCGTCTGCTCGAGCTTGCAAATCTCTTATACCGAATTTCTCGAGCCCTCGTCAGTCACGGTTCTCTGCTCTCCTCTTCGTCCGAACCTCTCGTATATATTCTCCATTCTCGCGCTTTAACCACCACCACCACCACCACCCCCCCCCCGTCCCCAACTCTTTCTCTCTCGCTCGTGTGTTCTTTCTTTTTGGTGTACGTTGCACCGCCTCGGTTTCATCTCGCGAATATAAAAAGGGCCGAGCATACGAGTGTTTCGTAACTTTGTCAGCGTTTTTAATCCCTTTCTCCCTTCGCTTCCCTCTTTGTCGAAACGCTTGCCTATGTGCGTGCAAGGGGAACGCGCAACCCTGACGCATATTTTTGCAACTCACTGGTGCAAGAGTACTACTGGGCCAGGTCTCGACGAAGCTCCGCGTCTATCTACTTTGTAAATTCTGCTGCGGCACCAATTTACGAGAGTTTGCGCTCGCTCAGATTTAGTAGCCTGGTTAATAAAATTGATTCGTTGGGGGTCGTTGTCTAGTAACCTTCATAAATCATCGTCATCATTATTAACGGCTTTATGATTCGAGAAGATAATTGACGGATAATCTGAGAAAATATTACTTAGCTACCATTTATTCGAATATTTTCATTAGTCTTCTAACGTGTACGTCAATAATGATAGATCTCATATGTCGATGTATGTGAGGTATGGAATGCGAGAAAAGGGTATGCAAGAACGTCGCCAGATACAAAATCCCACCTGACTCGTCCCACGTGATCGCACCCTCACGCACATTTCCCACGATCGTTAGTATATATACTGTTTTTTCTCTAACAAGTTCGAAGCCATTAACGAAATAATAAGATCCCCTCCCGTTGACACAGAAACGCCACGAGAACAACGATCGACACGTGTAGGGGATATCTTTTGGATAGAGGGTGGATCAACTCCGTTAGCTATGACGTCACTTGCGACAAAATCGATATTCCAGCGAGTTTATTATTCCTGTCGCGGCGTCTGGATATCTCGCGTAACAAAATTCGATAGTCGGCAAAACGTTAGATAAGTAATACTTTTAAAATCAACCCGTCTGTGTGTGTGTGTGTGTATATATATATATATCATATATGGGCCCGTCGATTACGCCAATGCTTTCGATATTTTCTCCCTTATTTCGAATCACAGACGTATCTGGTTGCGACTTAACCATTCTTCCCGCTTTCCAAATCCTCAACCCTTTCATTTTGTCAAATGTTCTTAGCTTGTCCCATGTGAAACAATAACTCCTTCTTATTCACTTTTATCTTTGATTACTATCAAGTAACTGAAAAGTTTTCCAACTAATCGATAAAAAAGTATTGTACAATAAGGGAAACCCTCTTACGTACGAATCGGCGAATAAAGCTTACAAGGTTCGAAGGGGTTAAAGCGTTCGTCTGCGAACTCGTTGCTTCTAACATTCGTCGATACATCATTGATAGAGAGAGAGAGAGAGAGAGAGAGAGAGAGAGAGTTTTCCTCGAAGTGAAACTTGCTAGCTACGCGAATACAAGATCGATTAGCAGCTCATAAAAAGAGGGCCAACATCACCTTGAGAAATATCGAGCGCCTTCTCCCAAGCTGCTTTAATTCACGAAGAGGCCTGAATAGAATATAAACGTCTTGTTATTTTTAGAACGGGGGTGAAACAAGTACAAAGGTAAAGGCTAAATATTACTAACCAGAATCATATCGCATTTATAGTAAAAAGTAAAATTTATTTCTTATAATTGATAACTTTAATAAAATGCCTTTGTGATTAGCTTACAATCTATTACAACACATATGCTTTAATCCCGATCCAAAAGAAAATTATTTTCGAAAGGAAACTCACAGCGTGAGCGTCAGACGTATCGTTAGGTTGAAAACTGCAAATAGATGACAAGGGCAACGGACAAGGGCCCGAAACAATTCCAAAGTGCAAAAGAGCCTCGACGAAGAAGGTAAGACGTGTGAGTTGGTGATGGTAGTCGACAGCATCGTGGCTCATACGATAAACTTAGGCATGTTTGCCGAGCAATCAAGCATATGAGTGGAAAGTCTCGCAGGCTTTATCGATTGGGTTCGGAGCCTGTGACGAAGAAGAAGGGTTGGAGTTTGACGGAGAACGAATAAGGGTGGGCGAATCACGAAAGTACGCCATCGTCGGATATCTAACATTGGAGGAGCGTTTCGACGAGCGGTTTGTCCAGTGTTTGTTGTTCTTCGTTGTTCGAGGAGGCCAAACATAGTTTCCGAAGCAGCCAGAAGATGCTCTAACCGATCTATATCTTCCTCCCCACCTCTATCTATACATATATGTGTCTGTATATATATATACACACGTAGTAGATTAGATACCTATATATGTATATATATATATACGATGGTGTACGTTCAAGAACTTTGGAAAATTTCGAGTCCTTTATTTCCTCAGAATCTTACCCTAGGTAGAAAACAGCCGAGAAAAATCTCAAGAGCACATCTTCTTCGAAAACTCCACCGGGAAAACTCACTCGTAGAAAGCTTTCGAAGCCTTCTGTAGATTTTTACAGTCGTCGTGTACCAGGCTAACGTATAATCAAAACATTTCTTCTTCGTCGGTCCAAGAAACATCAGCATCGTCTTCTACAATTTCATTTTTTCTCGTAATCAGACTATCACATTAATGCAAATTGATTGTGACAAAGTAATTATACAAGTTCGCTGTACTAAATGGAATTAATCAAACGTTAAGCTTGTTCTTTCATTTTCGTCCTGTATTGCTCGTTTTTGCTCGACAGAAGTAAAATGTTAGATGTATGCATGAGGAAAAGAAAAAGAAGCAAAGAGAAATGCAAAAAAAAAAAAAAAAAAAAAAAAAAAAAAAAAACAAGAACGGACGCGGTTTTAATTAACAGCGGCGAATGTCAGCGTTATTGAAGATCTCGTTACGAGGAATTTTTCCAAAACGTGCTATAATTTTTTATGCGCATATTTTCAACAAACGTTTTATGACATTTTTTTCCAGAATCATAGATACGACTCGCTTGGGAACAGCGAGCTTCATTAAACGGGGTCTCCCTTTTGACATCGGCCAAAAGTGGATAAGGTTTTTCCTTTGGAGGAGGACGACGACGACGACGACGAATTCCAAGCGTTGAGAAACATGAGTGGTAGAGAGAAGTATAACGTTTTCGTCCTCCTTGGTTAAGCGACGTAGAGTTTTCGAGAAACCGGTTCCCGTGATTAATGTAGCGGCATGAGCTTGACATCGCGACATTATCATCGGTACAATGGCCGCCAGGTGTCCGGGACAAGTGCTTCGTAGTAAACGAGGAGCATAGTGACGTCAGACAATGCTGCTTAATGAGCTGCCGGTAACAAAGTGGAAAGAACGGTTTTGTCTTTTCGACGTAATATCGGTCAGCGGACGTTTCGATAGCTAGGACACTTATCGCTCGAATTAATTCGATAGGCTTGAGGGAAAACGTTTCATGTTTTTATCCAATTTCATTCTTCGTTAACGAACTCGTTATAATTTATTTAAAATTACAATGGCGATATTTATAGCACACCTATCTATTACCATCTTTGCTTCTTTCCCTTCTTCTGTTTTTCTTCTTTCTACTTTTGAGCAACGCACCGTAAAGTTTTTAAACGCGAGATATCGATCAAAAGCCTTAAATTGTCTCCCTGCTTCTTCTGGCCTTCTCACGTCGGCCGAACAACAAGGGAGAAATGAGAGAGGGAGAGGGAGAGAGAGAGAGAGAGAGAGAGAGAGAGAGAGAGAGTCTAGATGTCGAGGGCTGTTCCTGAAACGGCGGGAGGGTGGTCCAGAGCTTCGATAACTGGAATGAGTGAAACGTTAGTCCCGTCATACTTCAGCAGGTATGAGAAAAGGGCGCCCTCTTTTCGCCCTAATGCCCCTCAAGCCTCTGGGCCAAACCCTCGGCTCGTCGTCGTAGTCGTTGCCGCCACCACCACCACCACCACCACCGCCGTCCCACCGTTTGTTCTCCTTTCTCCTCGTGCCTACTAGCGTATCGCGATCGAACTTAATTTATTTTTCACGATGCCCATGCAAGCGACATATGTCCTTAATCGATTTCGCTGGAAATGTCGCGTACGCGGGACGCGTAAAAATTGACTTTGTCCTCGAGAACCCGACACCCTTTGCTCGATGTTCTCACGTCAACACGAACCTCCATCGTGCGAGCTTTCTCCGTCCCAAGATAAAAAAAGAAATCGACTCGTAAATATGATGCGGTAAAAATGCCAGTGAAAGAAGGATAAAGGAGAACGAACAGAGGAATAAGAGTAGTATGGAGATGAGAGAGAAAGAAAGCGAAAGATTGTTTTCAAGTTGGAAGGTCGCGTAGGTGGTTACGAAAGGGTGGCAATCATTCAGGCTCCCGAGTACGCCGATAGAAATCGTTATTGCTCCGACGAAGCCGTCGGTGTGTCCCGGATTACGAAGCGTTTCTCTGTCCGCAGTAAACATCTTTATTAAGTGCACGTTGCGCGCTCCGTTGGCGCGTCAATTTTTCAAAGCGCCCTCGAGCTCTTTGTCTTCGTGTCTTCCATGGAACTGTAACGATGGACTCGTGTCTGTGTGCGTGCGCACGCGTATATATGTTTGTGCAGGTGCGCGCGCGCACGTAGGAAAGTAGGGGCGATTAATCGTTCCATCATCAAGCCGGGAGACCTCTCTCTCTCCCTCTCCCTTCCCCCCTCCCCCCCTCTCTCTCTCTCTCTCTCTCTCTCTCTCTGTCTCTCTTTCTTTCGGTCTCGACAATGGTTGAAACGGAACTCCTGTCTCTCGTTTTTCGAATGGATCTTTCACGATGATAAAACGTATATAAAAGCGCTTTTACTTCTTTTCGAGCGTGTCGGTGTGTATCGCGCGGAACTTCTCATCGAGATTCATAAAAGAAGAAAAAAAGAATCTACTTCTCTCGATATTACCTCTCTAAAGTGCAAGAAACAAATGAGAGAGAGAGAGAGAGAGAGAGAGAGAAAGAGAATTTTCGAGCCGGTGAATTCGAAAAGTATATTTGGCAAGTGCGAAGGAACTTTCTGTACAGTGGTGCTTTCATTTTTCTGTTTCAGGCTGCGCATTCGTTAAGCTGTCGTCGCATCAAGAAGCACTAGCGGCGATAAATTCTCTACACGGTAGCCAAACTATGCCGGTGAGTAGAAAAATAAATATCTTCATTCTGAAGATCCTTCGTTTTGTACATATGTATGTAGAAATGTACTCTCAGGTACATATGATAAGGATGATTCTTAAAGTAGAGAATATCGTTGTCGGGTTGAACCCCCTTAGGCTAAAGGAAGATGCCAAAGATCTAGGTTCCTAGGAAGATGAAATGCGGCTGTTCTACCGACAAACACCCTAGTAATGATCGACCAAACAGAAATCTGCATAACACTTAGAAGAGAGAGAGAGAGAGAGAGAGAGAGAGAGAGAGAGAGAGAGAGCTTTGGCCCTTTCCACCGGTCTTCAACGACAACGAAGATGACGGCAGAGAGAGGACGTATACGAAGGCGGCCAGTTGCTCGGTCTTCCTCGTCAAACCGCCAAACTTTCTCGGCTTAGTGTTAGAGACCGGGAATCTCTAGTTGTAATTGAATTGTCAATGAGTTCTACCCGGGATTGCACGTGCTGATTGGCGAAAGTTCGTAAAGCTGAAGGTCCATCGGATGCAAACGTTCGCAGTCCGTTGAAATTATTGTTTATCGACTATCGTTGGCTAACATTCATCGACGTATTAAACTTTTGGCCCTAACTATTGTATCACTGCTTTTATCTTCTCAAGGAAAGGGAAGAAAAATCTAGATGCATTCTTAAACTCATCTGGCTTGAAAAATAAATTATATTAATGACATTGCCGGGATGATTGGTCTTGGGTTAAAAAGTAAAGGAAATTATCAAACATACGATTAGATTTTTGTTTGGAAAACGACGAAAGCAGGATATAAACATTTGTCGCTATTCCCATTTAAAGTTCAGCAGCTTTGTACGATAGAGTTGACATTATAATTTATGTCGTAGAACAAAGTGGTACGTGAAGGAGTAAAAGAGAAGAGTAACGAGAGCAGAGAAGTAGAAAGGACAGGTGGAATTGCGGTCCCGTAACGTGGATATTACTCGTTATATTGTCGTAATCTAATAGCTGAATGGAGGAAGAAGGTGGTGTGAGCATGTGTAAGCAGAGAGAGAGAGAGAGAGAGAGAGGGAGGGGGGAGGGGGAGGAACTTTGGGACTCGTATACCGTTAGCTCCTAAAAGTCATCCCAGTACCGAGTGGGACGTAATATGCAGATAGCTTCATTATTGCGGCAAATTATGCAAATCTCGACGCCGATGTTACGAGATTTTAGAGACGGCAGTGAGGTAGGCAAGACGAGAGACCATACGAAACCGCTCCACGTTTAGGGATACGACCATAACGAAACCTGAGTACTCTCTCGTTGTCGGAAACAGCTTGGATTCGATCGAGTGAAAGTTGAAATCATTTAAGAAGAATTTAACATTTTATATCGGATCCGAAAGAAGCAAGAATTTGGTCAATTATAGAGTCATTTTTTAATCATCATTTTGTAGCCTCGTTAGGACGCATATGCCGTATTCGTTTGTAGAAAATACGTTTAACCAAAAATAATTCTCCGTCCTTAATTTACACGAAATTAAAGGACCCTTCCTGCAAAACGCTTCGCACAGAGACCATCGTATAACGATGGAGCAGAACCTCGAGAGTAATTCGATTTGACTACGTTCGCTCTGGTTTCCTTCGAATTGCCACAAGTTCTACCATACCCCTTCTATTTTCCGTATCCGTCCACGCATACGTACACAAACCCACACACACGCGCGCGCGCACATATATATATATATATATATACATATATATACCTACTGGTAGATACGTACATGTATAAATATACTTGTATCTGCTCCCTTTCTATCTCTTTCTCTCAAACGCGTCTCGACATCGTCTCGGGCAAGAAACTGCGTTACGAACGCGACATCTTGGCTCATACCTAGGAAATAAGATATTGATTTGCAATCTGATACCGTAACGCTCGACGACGCGCCAACGACCTGTAGGCGACGACGTGCCGCACGATGATGGAGGGTCTGAGAAATCATGACTCTTGAAATTGATAGCTCTTTCTGTCTCTCTCTCTCTCTCACTTTAATGCTCGAACACCTTCATACTTGATAAACCGAAATCCGTACTGATTCGCATCATGACATACGAAGATAAATTTCTAAGAAAGTAAGTGTCTCATTTATATCATTAGCAACTGAAGAAGTTGACTGTCTGGAAAAGTAGTAGGTGGTCATTGGTCAAGATAATTTTTATTCTTCAACAAATTAGGAGTATTATTTGTAATAGGGTAATTATCTATTGATATGGTGATTAAGGTCCTATGTAAATTTTGATCAACCAATATACGTAATTTTAATTTAATGACGCATCTGTCGTAATTATTACGATCACGATGGTAAACATAATGAAAGAATATCTTCTTTATTCGGACACTTGAAAGGAGAGATAAATTTAAAGCACACTAGGTAGAGTCCTAGATAAAACTTTGGGTACTTGATATCTCGAGCACAGGGATTCTAAAATGTACATTGTATACATGAAGGAGTAGCAAATATTTTGCTTCCTCCCTAAATAATGTATATGAGAATAGGATAATCATAGAAGTTTCTTTGGTACGGTGTAAACGAACGTTTAAGTGACGACGTTAAATTCGTTCGGGTGTTCGGCACTCGCAGAGTTCGGTAGGAGAACGATATAATCGCATCGCAGGACGACAACGCCCGACTAGAGGAAGGTCCTTGGCATGATTAAGGCCTGTTAGAGCGAGGGATGCGCGTATTGTGCCAGCGCTTTGTAGATATGAGGGATCTAGCGAGAATATTTCAAGGGCCCTTCAGTTGGAAGGAGAAGGAGATGAGGATGGACAGAGCATCGAGCGTTGTGAGAGTATCCGCCTCTCTCTCTCTCTCCCTCTCTCTCTCTCTCTCTCTCTCTCTCTCTCTGTCTGTCCGTCTGTCTGTCTGTCTGTCTCCTCATCATTGACCAGGCCATCCTTCGTGCGTACCTGCTCCAGGTTAGACATCCTTCCTACAGGCTTGGAATCAAGCTCTTCCACCTCCTTTTCCTCCCTCCTACCCAGCCTTCCTTCTACCTTCTCGTGAAGCAGCAGACATCCTCTAACCGACAGACGTCGCAGTCAAGTGGCTAGCCTAGGTTCCCTGAAATGTCAAGTGGAAATAGTTATACGCCTCGTGATACGCCATTCGAACGAGAGTAAAATGCACGAAAATTGCAAGTTGTTCCAACTTGGCTCAGCGAGGGCAAAGAAAATTATTCTTTTACGCGTTTCACGCGTATAAAGATTTGATCCAAATAATGAATCCTTCTTCATAGGAAAATAATCAAATCAGCAAGTAAAGTTTTTAATAGTACATAATAATGTAATAAATTGATCCTGCTCCTCTCTATACCGATTTAGCGATAACATTATTACTCTTAATATTTCTGAGATCGTTCCAGGGAAGAAAACAATCTATGATCTCATCAATATTTTTCTATCAGTTTCGCGGTCCGTCTCTTGCAGTTGGTGTTTCAGTTCTTGGTTTATGCATGCGAGAGAATGGAAGAGAGAAGAAAGTAGAAAGAGAGGAAGCCTGCTCTACTGTACTAGTTATGCCTTCTGAAGCGTATGACATTTCTTGTCACGCCTCGCGACGCATATCCCTCTTTTCCCTAGCCTCGCACAATATCTACCCTTTGCTTTTCCCGCGATCCCGAAATATCTCGTATTTAAAGCGAAAGGGAGAAACCCACGGAAACCTATATTTACATTTCCAATTGAATATTTCGATTGCGCCAAATCGATGTTGAACGATTAGATTTGCCGTTTTTAAAGGTATTGTTTCAAAAAATTTCGAAAAGACGGACGATACAGTTGAAACTCTTCGTTCGTATTTATTATATACGAGCATGTATGTGGAATATTAACGTGTATGGTAAGTAATTTCTGCACTTTCTCGATCTCGAATCGTTATTTATCGAAAGAAAACATCGTGATATAAAATAACACGTCGCGCTTGATTCCTGACTATATTCCCTTACTTTCGATCGGCCTCGGATCTGCATCTAATTATGGTGATTTTAGCATTAACCGCAACTGGTAATTTGAAATACATCGTCGAATTGGATTGTTTGTATCTCGCTTTAGGTTCCATCGTAGAATCACATCGACAAGAGGCAATAGGCGTTCCGGTCTGTCTTGCGGTTCGAGTTGTATCTATTGAAATTACCAGTCGGTGGATTGGCAAGTGTGATTGTGCGGCTAACGGGAAAGCCTCCAATCAGTAGATAATTGCTTCATTCCGTTGGTACGTCTGTTGTCGATATTGTATTCTCCTCTCCTGCTTCTCCTCTCCTCCGCAACAGATCTCCGTCTTACAGATCTCGGAGGAGCGTGAAACGGTTTTTTCCTTTTCTTTCTTTTTTTTTTTTTTTTTTCTTTTTTTCTTCTTTTTTTTCCTTTTTTTCTTTTCTTTTTCTACATAATCCCCGGACATTTTTTCTCTTCCCATTTCGAAACTTCCAATGGAATGGCTCGGATGGCTGGGCCAACCAACGCGACGAATCTTCCTATATATTATTCGATATATGTAACGCGTATCGTGAGTTAATAGGTCGATCCATCTACGCATTAACGCGATCTTAAAAAAAAGAAAAGGAACAATCTGAAAATTCGAGCGCGCTCTATGCGTCCATGATAAAAGGATGATTGCGTATTTATAATCAGTCATTGTTGAAATTGTTTGCTTTACATGCCAAACAACCATGTAATATAATTGTACTTTGTGAAAAATTTGTAATAGAGGAAGAGGAAAGGTTTCCTCGTACAAGCCGCTTAAACGAGATAGAATTTGTGCTTCCTTCTTTGTCTTGGCAGTTCTTGGCGCCGAAAGAAAAACTTTTGACGGAAACAAACAGCCGGCGGGGTGCTTAAAGCGGGCCCGAAGCATTATTTTTCAGACATGAAAGGATCTTCGACAAATATTTGCAGTTCGCAAACTGCAAAGCGTCGGGTATAGTGTTGGTATATAGTGCAGGGATGAGAATGAGAGACAAAAACATTTGTACGAAAAAAAAAGAAAAAAAGAAAAAAAAAAAGAAAAAAAAGAAAAAGAAAAAAGGGAAAAAAAAAAAAAAAAAAGAAAAAGAAAAAAAGAGAAAGAAATGTAAGAGAAAACGATTTGCGATATACGTATATCGCCGCGATATTGCTGCTGCGTGGGATAATATTGATATAGAATTCTTCTGAACTTAGAGCTCTTCTTCCTTTGCCGTTTTCTCGCACGTCACTTGGCAAGGTCGATAATGTTGGACGAACGAGAAACGACTTTGTGAATTCTACAAACTTTCTATATGCTTCGTCGACATACGGCAACCTCGAGAGATTGGCAGCGCTCGATCGAGATATTTTTCTTCTTTTTTCGATACAATCGTAGTCGTAGTCGTTTTACATTAAAGGATCCCGCTTAAGCGTAAACTCGACATTATGAAGATGGAGGATCATAATGCTTTACGTCGGTAATGGAACAACTTTTTTTCTATCACGAGCCGTACGGACCGATCGATCGATCGATCGATCGATCGATCCGCGGCGTTCCTCCGCTAGGCAGGCACCGCTCCACGCATCTAAATTAAAGAGAAAAACAACGATACTACGGCGGTGTCAAATAGGTGGAAATCGTTCGCTCTCTTTTTCTATCGAAACGGGCAAGTAGGAAAAAGAGACGTATGAAATATCATCGGTTAACTTTAGGGCATCAAACGACGGATAATGGAACTTTACGCTTGAAAGAAAAATTTTGATGTTTTTTAACTATAGTAGTCGGTAACACGTAGGACATATATAATGAGCAAGAAAGGGAAAGAGAGGGAGGGAAAGAGGGAGGGAGCAGCTTCAAACGCTCTCTGCATGATATCACTTGGGGTGGCTTTTCCTTTTCGCGTGTAGTTCAGAACGTTGGATCGGAATTAATGAACCGTAATCCCCCAATAATGAAGCTTCGGCTTCGTTGCGTCTGATACGACCTCTCTCCCTTTCTCCTTTCCCCTCTTTCTCATATCTCCCTTCTTGTCTTGTCGCACATGCAAGTCGATACCTATATATGTATCTAACGCGCGTAAATGTCACATACGTTGGAAAGCTCGTCGGGTAGGGTGAGAGGCTAACAACACACATGAAGATCGACGTTAAAACACATATGAAAAGGGGTGACAGAGAGAGAGAGAGAGAGAGAGAGAGAGAGAGAGAGAGAGAGAGAGAGGAAGACGCGGGTTGAGATAGAGAGACCTTTCACGGTGTCGAGGCTATCGGTGGTGTGAGGCAAATTATTTTTCCTGCACAACACGTGTCGTGTTATTCTCTGAGCATATAACGAGTTGCACGAGCGATTCCGTTCGCACAAAGAACGCTTTCTCCAATACCTCGCGTTTTTCTACATTACAAACCAACTGGTCGCAGCTTATTCGTTTCTCTCTTCCGATTTTCGATTTGATTTTTACACTCGTTAATGAAATGCACTAGAGATTTTTCAGTTCGACGAATTTGCTACATTTTGCTAGATCATAGAGCATTATAAAAATATTATCTAACGTACGAGTAAATAAAAATAGCTAAAGAGCCTTAATATTTTCCCAACATATATGAAATTATTCAAGTGTTAATCCCCCTTGGCGCCTTATTTTAAAAATAGGGTCAAAGAAATGTCAGGCCTGAAAACGTGTAAAATTGGCGAAGGAAAAGAACACATGATGGTAAACTTTTGGAAAGACACCATAATAATAATTCGCGAAGAATCTATAAATTTGACCTGATTTGGGAGAAGAAAGATTTGCCGGAGGAAAGCTACAGCGCATGGTGTGTCGTATCTAATTAATCGTCACTGATCTCTCTCTCTCTCTCTCTCTCTCTCTCTCTCCCTGTAAATATATATATATATATATATATATATATATATATATATATGTATATGTATGTATGTATGTGTGTATGTATGTATATATATGGGTGTGTATGCGTGCGTGTTTGTTTGTGTATGTATATCGTTATCAATTATCATCTATGTACTCGATCGTTGCTAAGTACAGAGAAATGTTCTTTGATGTTGATACCTACGTGCCTTGCTGCTGATCTGGAGTATATTGCGTCGAATTATCCTCCCTTTGAGAGAATATCTCCCAAGGATATCTCTTTTAGTCTTGTGCCCAACGATTTCTACTCCTCTTCGTCTTGATTCTCATCCTCTTCCTTTTATTTCACCTCTCCTACATGCGTTACACTCCTACAAGCATTGTAATCGAGTCGGTGGAATATATCGCGTTACTCTCCTGCACCTGACGTGTGTCTCTACGTCATTAAATTACAGGCTCATATCATAGGATTGATCCGAGTTACATCGATGATGAAAAGCAGCTTTGAAACTCTATCTGTCTCTGTCTTTGTCTATACGTTTCGATCTGTCAAACCGATGAATCATTAGAGCCTACAAACATTTCTATATTTCCATGATATGAAAACGAGAAAGGGAAAGAGAGGAAGTACGATCTTCTAACGGATCATCGAGCTCTTTTGTGAGAAGTAAGTTTTAAATCGGCAAGAGTCCGTTTTTCTAAACGATAGTAAATTACTACTATCGGTACACACCGAGCAAAACGTCTATCACGAGTACGTTATCGAGAGTTTAACGACGACCAACATGGTACGTGGTTCGTCCAATCGAATCACGGGCAGGCCGTCATTAAAGGGATATTTGCTCGGACAAATAATCGCTGAATCAATATCGTAGGAAACGGTAACATGACGATCGTATTTCGTCGAAAGCGAATAGAAACGCGTTGTATATCTTATAGAAACAACGCAATTATCGAGTAACGTGCCGGAATTTCTCTCTCTCTCTCTCTCTCTCTCTCTCCCTCGCCCACTCTCTTTTGGTCTCTTCACTCTGGTAAACTGTACGGGTCATATAATTTATTTATGCACGCGCAATCGACGAGCAGCGGCTAACGCATTGCTCCACCAACGTGTTAATTTGTGTAATGGATCGTTAACCGAAACGTGCCCATAGCACTAATAAGTTAATGACGGACCGGAAGGCTGACGGAGTTCGTGGTGTTGATGGTGCTACCGCTGCTACTTCTACATACCGCATACATTGATTATTCAGAGCATTTAGCGAGCGACGATTGTGTGAGTTGAAAAAGCACTTTGTTAGTCAGCTTTCAAAGCTGGAGCCGTTTTCTTTTAATCGTCGATTATCTTCGTTGGCACTTTTTGTACTCGTATGTCCGTGCAAGAGAGATAGCGAAGAATCGCATAGTGAAATCTTATTGCTATCTATCTATATGTATGTGCGTGAATTCCACGTTCCAAAGATTGCTAAATCGATAGGTATTCTTCGAGAAAGGCGCGTGTCGTGGGTGCGCTCGCATTCGCGAATCCATATATAGTTGAAACTTATTCATACATCTCCGTAGATTTGGCTTTAAAACTTGAAGGGAAAAAAAGGAAAAAAGAAAAAAAAGGGAAATGCATGCCAAGCTTACGATGTCGCGTGTCCTTGTGTTATAATATTACGGCAGTTATATAAACTCAAACACGCCCAGCATTTACATTGATGACCCGAATATAATATATCACGGGTAAGCTCGAAAGCCAAGCTTTTCTCCGCAGCCACAATGGCTACTGACCACCTGTTGCCTTTCCATTTATATTTTAGACGTCGTGAGAGCATCATCGCCTTATGTATCCCTCCTCTGTAGGAGCCTCGAAAGGCGTTCGCATCTTTTCCTACAAGAAAAGATACGTAAACTTTTTTCCATCATGACAGATACTCGTTACGATGATCTATTGTATTTAATCCGATGATTGCCATTTTTATTACGACATTAAAGGATCGTTGGTTTTATTTGAAGAAATTTCTTTTTTTAATTTTCATCGACAAAACACTTTCGCACGATGCAAGTAATTTTGCAAACTTATTCGAGTTGAGACTTAAAATACAAGGTGCGGTGCCTACTAACGGAAATTACGTCGGATACGAGACGCCTGACGGGACTATTCGATCCCGCTGTTCAGACTAGCCTGACATAAGACGGCAATTTACATTGTGAACGGCTTAGTACATACGTGATAAACCATGTAACCGGTTTCCCAGATAGGACCACATAATCGTCGCTCGTATATACTGGCTACACGCCCGATTAAGTCATCCTTAGTTTAGTCGCCGTCGTCGTCGTCGTCGTCGTCGTCGTCGTCGTCGTCGTCGTCGTCGTCGTCGTCGTCGTCGTCGCAAGACTCCATCAGTCTGAGCACATCGCGCACGAATTTCTTCCCTGTTACAACAAAATCCTGAAATTTTCCCTTATTCTAGAGCCTCGTTACTTCGTGTTCGAATTACAGTCATAAACCGTGCTCGTTTATTAGAAGATGAATAGAAGAAGATAAAATATAAAAGTTGTTTTAAATCCATTTCCTTTTACTTTTCTCTTTCCGATAACGAGTATTTTTCTTTTCCAGGGTGCGTCATCCAGCGTAGTGGTAAAGTTCGCGGACACTGAGAAAGAGAGACAACTAAGACGCATGCAGCAAATGGCCGGGAACATGAGCCTCCTTAACCCTTTTGTCTTCAATCAGTTTGGCGCCTATGGCGCTTACGCCCAGGTGGGTCGTATTACCGTTAATGGTTCTCGCGTTACCGCATTATCGCTCACAGTTGTGTCCCTTATCAAGATCTAAGATTGGTAATAGCTTACCAATCTTATAATACGATACGATTCATCGTGCGAACGTTGACTTAGTACTTTGAAATGTCTCAATTCGTTTGACTTCGAACGTTAACCTTTTTGAGGACTACCGAGGACTGCGAGAGCAGATCAACCGATGTACGTTTTAATAAAACGAATTATTCGTTTGCACTTGTAGCAACAAGCAGCGCTGATGGCAGCTGCTACGGCACAGGGAACATATATCAGCCCAATGGCCGCTCTAGCCGCTGGACAATTACCACACGCTCTGAACGGCATGCCAAATCCCGTCGTACCACCGACTTCTGGTAAGTTTTATTATCAAATTTCTTTTACTTTTATAAAAAGGGACATAATTTTAGCATTAATAGTCCAAGCTTCGAAATTGACGGAAGAAATAAAACTATTAAAGTTAACGAATATTACAAACGGTTTCTTTATCCAGAAAATAGATGACCGATACCTGGGTGTATGTCTCTGGAGATTTATCATCTAAATACGTGGATACGTCGCTGTGATAACAACCACGACATTTTTTTTAATCTATCAAGGGCGAAACATTAACTGATTCATAAGTTAAGACGTTTCGAATTTCCTCGGGAAAAGACTCATGTTACGGTACTCCTCCTCGGTAAATTCGACGTTTCCAAGGAAAATCTCGCGGTATAACGTTGCGTCGAGCTACATCAATTTCGTGAGGGGGGAGAGAGAGAGAGAGAGAGAGAAGGGAGTGCTTGGAATCGGAGAAACGCTCGATTTCCCGGGAAACATTCGACAGAGTGGAGAAGAAACGAGTGAGAAGCATCCGTGCACCATCTCACACAGACACACCCATACAAACTCGCATTTATACCTACCCTTCTACTAGGAAAACGCTCGATTTCGCAAACCTCTTTTGCCCTCTACCACCCTACCACAACCTCTTCTGCGTAGAACATCCGCGAGCGATCTCGCGTGCGCGCTTGAAGGAAAAGAGAAGAGCGTACGCTCGCTTGCCGCCTTATAACCGGCTCGTAAATCAATACAACATTTTCACCGAGCGTGACTCGGGCGAAAGATATTGCTGGGTACCGCGAAACTTTATCGAAAGCTCGCCGAACGGGAAGTGGAAACTCCTAGGAAGCACGACCCTTTCTCTTTCTCTCTCTCTCTCTCTCTCTCTCTCTCTCTGCTCGAGCCCGATCTTTCGATAGGAGAGAAAACTGAGAGAAAGAGAAAGAGAGGAGAGCATAGTGAACGCGGAAATCGTCTCTCCGCAAACGCTTGCGCTGGGACTATTATACGTTGAGTCTCGTCGAGGGGGAAGGTAATGCCGTTACAAAGGAAAATAATACAATATTTTTACAATTTGATTCCAAGTTATATCTTACCCTTTCATGGTATTTCTCGCTTATCAATATTCATCATTTTTACCACACGTTACATAAAATAAAATGAAGACGTGATACAAACTGTTGATCGATTGATTCTAATCCGATGAGTACGTTTGATCAGACAAGAAACGTACCGTTGTCACAGCGACGTAACTTTTGGAATAAAAGTCATACTGATCCAGGCAACTAAGCCCTAGGCGATATATATCCGCATTTATCGGCTGAAAAATCGATTGACATAAGAAGGTAGAAGTAGGAGGTCAGCGTGTGGGTGTGAGAGGATTGGTCGCGAGCGGATGTCCGCGACAAAAGTCCGTGTTGCAAGAGCAAGAGGGTAATCGTTGTATACTGATCAGGTTTGCTCGTAGGTTCCACAGGACAGCCAGTTAACGGAGCGATACCGTCGTTACCCTCGCCGACGATGCCCAATTTCAACATGGCCGCCCAAACACCGAACGGTCAACCAGCAGGTTCGGATCCAGGTGTCTATACCAACGGGATACCGCAAACCTACTCGGGACGTGAGTATCAACTCAGGCGCAGTGTGCCGCCCCTGCGCAATGCCCGACCAATCGACGACGGACTTTATTATTCCGCGTTTCCACCGCCGAAGGAAATAACCTCGCCCAGTACGACGGCGCTTGGTGCGTCGCTACGCCACGGCTTTTCCTATTTCTCTTTCTACTCTCGCGCAGGACCAAACCGCTGCCAGCTAAAATTGCGAAAGCTCTCTCACGACGAGCCCATGCTACTTTTCTTCGATATACATAATTCGATTCGATTGTCTCTGCGAATGATTTCGCTCATAATGGACATTTTCCAGATTAATATTATTATTCCAGGTTATTATTATATTCTAAAGATTCGATACCTCAAAGATATTAAGTAACCACCATTCGATTCTACCTCCATTATTTCTTTCACGATGTAAAAAAATGGTATATTCGGGTAAAACTTCGATAGGATCGGGTTCATTGAGACAGGGGCACTAAGTTAGGCCCATCCCTGATAAGAGCTGAGCTTACTGAAGTGTAGATGCCCTCCATTTGTCGATTCCAGCACAGGGGCTGCCCAATGGGGAGGCGGCACTTCAACATGCCGCCTCTTATCCCGGAATGCAAGCTTATCCTCCTGGTGTCGGTAAGTTATTCGATTTAATTTTTTTTTTCTTTTTCTTCTAGTTGTTGACATCATCTCCGATTACTATTCTAATCAAATTCCTACTCGATATTTTCCCTTCGCATTCACGTTTTATCCATCATATCAATTGTCTGTAAAAAAATTAAATAATGAGAAACCCTGAAATTGTAAGTGAGACAGCCCTCTCCTCCCTCTCTCTCTCTCTCTCTCTCTCTCCCTCTCTCTCTCACTTAGTCCTCTCTCATCTTTTCTTCCAAAAAGTTCCAATCTCCATGCTTTTCCAGCTAGGAGCCCGATAGGACATATCTAAATGTTCAGTTGCTTTTTTAATAGATACCTCGATGGTAATTGAAAAAATCCTGTTTGATATGGAAACTTATAGTAACGTTGGTACAGAAAGTTTGGCTGTTTACATATAATGCCGTTCGATATGGGGATAACCTGGCTAGATCATCGAACGAACATTTTATCGACTCGGTATTATTGAACTAACACACACGTGTACGAGATATATGTGCAGAGTTGAAAAAAAATCATATGGAATTTTTCGAAAGTCTCTCCCCTTCGGGTTCACTTTTTTCTTTCATTTTTTGTTCAAAGTCGATCTAAAATGAATATCGTTGGACGTCTGGCTAGAGAGGAAGGGCAGGGATCAGAGAGAGAGAGAGAGAGAGAGAGAGAGAGAGAGAGAGAGAGAGAGAGCGAGAGCGAGAGAGAGAGCAATGCTGAAAGGGAATAAACGGGGGGAAAGAGGAGAGGTATAGACGAAGAAAAAAATCAAGCACAACACGCTTTTAACCGGAACCACTCGGACATTTATCTGGAAAAAACTCAATTTCGCTCTTCGCGTTGCTCTACGTTGTTGCATGCTACGACTGTGTCAGCATGTACATGCATATATTTCGTATACGTAAAATTCTTTATATGTATATATACGTATACATATATCGTATTATACATATGCCGTTAACACATGCGTAACATGTGCGTAGCAGCTCATATGTGTGGTGTTGTAAATGTTATTTTGGATGTATGGGAAAGACAAGAAAGTAAACAGTAAATTTAAAAAATAGAATTTATTCATTCGTGTAATCGTATAAATACATCAAAGACATTGCAAACAAATTCACTGTCGTGTTTTATTGAAGAATATATCAGATGCTTTACGTTGGTATGCAGATTCGGCGCACGCTTCGTTAAGAGCAATAAATTACGGACAACGTTCGAATGTTGTGATTTCAGCAATTTGCACGGTAATTCTCGCTAATGGTCGATAAAAACGACAGGAAGGGAAATGACAGTTTCGTGCACCCGTGCAGTTTTCTATTGCGTTTCCGATGATAAAAAATACAGTACCGTACGTGTCCATCCATCACGGTGTTGCTTATATTCTCTTTTGTTTTGTTTCCGTTGTCGCGCGCATAACGACAAGAGAGAGGGGGAGAGAGAGAGAGGGAGAGAGTCCTTCGGTAAGAACAATCGGTAAAGTACACTTGATGAAACAGTTGATTAATTAGGTTGTCAATGTATTAACTAATTTTACACTCGACGAACGAGAACCGATGAAAAAGGAAAGAAAGGGATGGTCGACCGTAGCCGTAAACAAACGATCCCGTCGCGTACGGTCATCATAGTTTTCGAATCAATAGGGAAGGAAAATAAAAGTAAAACTATCCTGTTTGCGTAGAGGTACGTTGCGTTCAAAGAATTATCGGTGGTTTCGTGAATTTGTCGGTGTACATGATAGCCTGCAGACCGCTCTTCGTCGTTGCTGCGACACGTCCAACTTTTTTTCCGCTTACAGGTGTCTCTAAAACGGCCTGTTTTTTCTCCTATATTTGTTCCCAGCGTACACAAACTCGTCGAGATCAACGGATCGAAAAAAGCAATCCCCTATATTCGCAACTCGTTCGCTTTCTCTCTCTCTCTCCCTCTCTCTCTCTCTCTCTCTCTCTCTCTCTCTCTCCCCTTCTCTGTTAAACAGCACGAGATAACCGACGTATGATCGCGCATTTATTTCATACGCCAAATGTTGACCCATCGCGCTTCCACGAAGCCTCCGGTAACGTCAATCGGAATATATTAAAGTGATATTTGCACGGGAATAATTAATTCCGAAGCGAAATTTCAGCGTTGCGGATTTGAGAGTAGCAAACGAGTGAACGCTATGCTGTCTATGTCCCGTCGCAAACAGATATCAATCACGTAACGTTTTAAATATTTACTCAAGTATGATTAATAACGTTATGATTGCGAGTACGCGATTATAGGCAGAATATGGGAAAGGTCGGATGTCGGTTCGAAATCGTTCAGAAAATCGCACGTAAAAAAAGTTATCATTCCTAAGCGAGCCTGACTACCGGTCGATATAACGAGAGCGAATGGAAAAGTCATGCGCCATCGTGAAACGTGATCTCCCGCGCGTGATTTCATCGGGGTAGTCCGATCCTTCTCAGCGTGGAACTTTGAAGCCGTATCGAGTGTCACTTTCGAGTACGAACGGGAAAATATTTGACTCCGTTTTCCATCGACAATTAGAAGAGCCAAAAGTAAAAGGCGAAAGAGCTAGAGAAAAGAGAAATGCGTGGGCGCGCTCGTATGCCTATACCTATATACTTGTGTGTGCGTGCGTGCCTCTGTCTATATATATATATATATACATATATATATACATATATATATACATATATATATATGTATATATATATATATATACTATATACGTACATATATATATATATGTGTGTGTGTGTGTGTGTGTGTATAATATACAGACACATGTGTGTATGCAGTATGAGGCAGGTACAAAGCACCGAATGTATGGTATTTAAAGTTGGGAAATGGCGATACCGTTGAGAGACGAATATCCTTGTCCGTGGAAGCGGCATGATAAATGACGCACGAGGAACGTTCGTGAGACTCCTGTAGCGGAGATTCGCCACCATTCGTTTGCTTTTAAGTTGACAAGGTAAATGGACCGCGCCGTTGAACGCGATACGAACGACATCGCCTTCTTTTCTTTCCCTTCTCTTACTCTTCTTTTTCTTTCCTCCTCTATTTTCTTTTTCCTTACCTATTCGACGAAATACATAATACAAATCATTTTTCCGAAAAATACCAATTTTCGAGTCAAATCGAAAAGCACTAATTTTGGAAAATCGAATGAATATCAATCAGAACGGCATGAACATAGTGTCTCGATGTGAACAAATATGATGTAATTTGTTGGTTATCCGTTATTTGTTACTGTCGCAGCTTATCCCGCCGTCTACGGCCAATTTCCCCAAGCTATCCCTCAGCCGATGACCGCCGCTGTGGCACCTACGCAAAGGGAAGGTAAGTACAAACACGTTAAAGTCTTAATTGTTGATTGTAACACAAAATATTATAGTAGTTATCCAATTTGTAGTTGATACCAAGTCCTTAAAATACACTCTCACGCACACGCACACTCACACGCACAGAGACACAGAAACAGACATACCGGCGATGTAGATGAGTCCAGGCACGAAAAATTCCACTTTGTCGATCGTCTGAAAGAAACGTAGAAAAAGTCGAGCGAACAAGTGGAAAAGAAGAGAAATTATATTCTTTGCTGTGTGGGGAAGGTCGATTAAAAAGCGCTTCCTTTTTCTTTTTTTTCTTCATCTTTCCAAAGTTTCTGCTCTCTTTTAATTCGACGCTCACCGTCCTACCTCGGAGATGCGAGAAACCTTTGATGAAATTTTTCGCGGCAGAATTCTACCTTACAGGTTTTCATCGGCACGTACGTTTCACGGGTTTCTTTCTCATCAAGCGCGCGGCCGTAAGTTAAACCGTATCTCCTTGCTTCTCGAAAGTTTCCCGAAATGCTTCCCATATCTCTCTTATATTAATTGTCTCGAGCTGAAACAAAGTAAGTCGGTTAGGGTTGGTAGAAGTGAAACCAGAGATCTCTCGACTTTTTTCCTTGAAATTTTTAAGAAGAAGGAATCCAAAACGTTGTCGTGCACACAATATACATCCCCCTTTCATCTCGTGTAACGAGCGGAAAGGTTCGTTGAAATCGTTGACTACAACCGAATACTGGTTTTCCAATTAAAAGTACAACGGAATCGATCGAGGTAGTGCTTAACGAGACGTCAGTCGAACGAGAAGGCCTGAAAAAGACGGTCCTTGTTCTTTGTGGAAAAACAGGGCCGAAAGGAAGTCGGGAAGCGATGTTGAAACAAGAACAGGGAGGGAGGAACGAAGCAAGGAAGGAAGGAAGGAAAGAAAAAAAAGAAAAGAGGAGGGAGAGAAGTAGAAGAAGGAGAGGTAGAAAAGAGAGGGTGGTAGTAGGTGGATGGAGAAGCCCCACGCCTAATTGCAATTAACAACTCGCCATTATTAGAATATACGATGCCTTACAATGAGATAATGCAAATAAAACGAAAGTTTTAATTACTTTGCCGCTACGCCCGTAGGCGATTCGTTGTTACATCGTAGGATAATGGAAAGTTTACTGCGACAGCCACCCCCGACTTTCGCCAGCCCACCCCTTTCCAGATTATCCTCCTGCCCTCGGCTTCTCTTTTTTGGCCTTTCTCTCCTTTTTTTTCTTTCTTCTTTTTTCTTTTTTTCTTCGGCCTCCATCCATCTTTTTCACACTCACGAGACCGTTCCACGTAAACGTTAATGCACTTTGACGTGTGGAATATGACGTTCGATCATCAAATTCAGGGCTGCCTTTCCGAAAGAGGAGTTTTCCCATTTCGGCAGGTATAACTTCACACTGATGAAAATCTGATGTCTCTTGGTAGAGGAAGTAAATAAAAAAAAGAAAAAAGAAAAAAAAAAAGAAATTGGACGCGCGAGTCAAGAAGGTGTTTCGGTGTTTCAGGAAACTTGCAGCTGCACACCAGTTTGTCTCGGTTCGTTTTTTTTGCATGACACAGTCATCACTTCATCGGGTAATCTTTCTTTTTAATATCATTAAAAATTCTTAATAATTATTATTGTCAATGTTCCACGTCTCTCTTTATCTATCTATCTATCTATCTATCTATCTATCTATCTATCTATCTATCTATCTATCTATTTCGTTCACAATATTCTGTCACACAGGTACATTGCAATATATTTTAAACGTTGCATCGCGAAACTTTCTATCTATGTACATACATTCGTTCTATCCTTATTCAAGAATTTCAGTGTACTCTTCGTTGCACTGGACATGTCAGTGGTTGTTTTCGGTGTTGCTCTGCAAAACAGTGCTGGTTGCTTGCTTCCATCTCATGTTTCACATTAGCTATAGACGTGGATTCCAAAATTTCGATTATCCTTGTTATTAATATAACAAATAATTTGTTTTAAGAAAGTACATATATAGATGATTTTAGAAAGGAACAACTTTTTACTATTTGATCTATTCTATTTGTTTTATCAAGACAAGAGGGGGTAGAAGAGAAGTTGTTGGGCCATTCTCATTAAATTTCTGGACAGATTCCGCGCTAAGACCAATTAGTGAGAATCGAGAAGCAATTTCAGGATCACCGATCAGGCACCACGGCGACAGAGCTGAATTTATGACTCGTTCTTCGTGATTCCATTTTCCTTTCTTTCCCTCCCTCCGTCCCCCCGCCTCTCTCACTCTCTCTCTCTCTCTCTCTCTCTCTTCGTCGGCGGCAGCGGCAACTGGAAACCTGTCGACACCCACGCTAATTTGGGTTTCGCGTGACAACTTCGATCGAGTTATTGCCGGGACAAAGCTCCGACGCAAAGGGGAAGCATTTGTCACTCTTTATGTAAACCGCGAGACGCGTTAAGGTTATTCCTCGGATAACGCAAACTTTCCTTTTTGACGCGAAATTAATTTCGAAGCCTTTAACGCCACCTCGATCATTCTTCTCATCTCGCTTCCCCACTTATTTTATATTTCGTCGTCGTGGACAAAGGAAGAGTAAAGTATCGCCTCTGGATCTTTCATAATTCCATTTGTAAATCTTCGCTTGCTCGATTCCTTTGGATAAACGTCTGTAGGATAAACGTTGGAAAAAAATTATTCAAGAACTCGACGATTAATTCATTTGATTACAAGTACGCAATTATATCAGGCAACACCTGGGAAATGTCTGCACTTTAACATAGGCTAATACGTTTAATTAGATGGAATTTAATGAGAAAGACTGTTTTGCGAACAAAGAAAGGGGTGGGGAGGGGAGCGGGAGCGGGAGCGGGAGCGGGAGCGGGAGAGAGAGGGAGGGAGAGAGAGAGAGAGGAAAATGAAGGGAAGTATTGAAATTCTTAAAATGACAAAAAGTATAGCATCGTATTTCGATCTTCAAAGAGAAGGTTATCATAAAAAAGATAGAGGTGTCAGGATTGTTCCTGGAACTGCTACCAGTGGACAATTATACTTGCTCGTGATTTGACATAGCTTTGGATTATTCCCAAAGTCTCGAAAGGAGAATAAAGGAAAAGGAGAGAAATAGAGGAAGATCTCAAAGGTGGTGGATCCTGCCAAAGTAACAAGCGGCTCGCGATGAGTAGCGCCCTAAAAGTTGAGTGGCAGCCATCTCATTACTTAAATGCGTCCGTTAGTCGGGTAGCTCTCTGGGCAAGAGAGCAGAAGTTTCTACGGTCATAATCGCCGCTAATTGACGTCGGAGTTATAAAGTTCAGTGAAATTAGCTAAATCCTTATTTGGACTTCCTCCCGACCCTTCTCTCTCTCTCTCTCTCTCCCTCCCCGCCCCCCTTGGCACTCGTTGGAAAGCGTTCTTCGTCGAGCATGCGCACGTATTAATCCTTCTGTCGATGTCTTCTTTGTCGCTTTTCAACGTGATATTAACTCAAAGAAAAGTCTGACTCCTGGACATAGAGAAAATGCATTAGATTAAAATGGTAGAAACTCATTAAACGGAACAATACGATTCTGTAAATTGCAAGGGCGATGATTAGGGAAGCAAGGGCTGCGTAATATCGATTTCTCCATGCAGCGTTTGCGCGATCACGCTTTAAAAATAACGACGATAGATCATCGTGTCTGGCAATAATGAAGAAAAAAAGAGAAAACAAAAAACGAAGGAAAAAGCAGAAATGAGGAAGAAAAGAAAACAAAGAAAATACGTATATATATATATATATATATATATATATATATATATATATATGTATATATGTATACAATATATATATACATGTGTATGTATGTACGTACGTATGTATGTACGTACGTACGTATGTATGTATGTATATAAAAGCATCATTCGTAATCACTGTCAGGATCACCGTCGTACAAACATACTCCTTCATCATAATAACGTTCACGTTCATACATCGTATCTCACCTCCAATATTCACCAGTCCAATTCCCTTGTTTCGTCCGTCATTGTGTTGTGTGAATTCCCTGTGTTGTGTGTTCGTATAATTGAAAGTATAAATACTCAACGTTACTTTGAAAGTGCGCGCGAGAGAAAGAGAGAGAATCATCAGGATCGTAAGGAACGGCACTTGCGAGAAACCTCTCGCGTCTCTTTCTCTTTTATTTCATTATTATATATGCATATCACTTTGTTTCGACTTTGTCTCTCTCATTACATTTCAAAATCTTATTTGTCTCTCACCGATCGATTGTTCCATATAATGATCTATGTATTTGCTCATAAAATAGTTTGACACGATGTGAGAGACTTTAAATCCGATTATCACGAAACTTCATCTTCATTTTCATTGAAACTCGCACTCGCAAGTTCTCGCTTTTCACTATCGCCGAATCATAACAACTTTTCTACCGAAGAAGGAAACTCATCCAAAGACTAACATTCTAACTTGAGTATTATACTTCAAGTTTAGATGTTTAGATGTGCTCTGATTTATATGGTAGGATGCTCTATCTCAGGACCCGAGGGCTGCAACCTGTTCATCTACCACCTGCCACAGGAGTTCGGTGACACCGAGCTCATGCAGATGTTCATGCCCTTCGGCAACGTCATCTCCTCGAAGGTCTTCATCGACCGGGCCACTAACCAGAGCAAATGCTTCGGTAAGTGCGTCATTTCCACGAAAGACAGTGAAAACGTGGCCTTGTTGACTGAAAGGAAGAGACAGAAAGAAGACCGTAAGTAAATGGGTTCTACTCCGTCAAGGTAGGACTAATTTTGTCGACGCGCTTGTTAAAGAATTTTCGGCCGTCTACATACGTAGAGAAAGAAAAGCCGTCGTCGCTTTCGGATTTCGGGCTAAAATCGAACTAAAATAGAGAACTCGTTACGCACGCGTGAACACACACGTGTAGCGCATACACACGGAGGGAGGGACCATCAATTATGAAAGCAGTACCAATAGCCGTTCGGCTGAATAAAATCGGTCTCGAAGCCTTTTGCGACAGCAGAGAAGACCGAATCAAAAAAAAAAAGAAAAAAAAAAAAAAAAAAAAAAAAAAAAGAAAAAAAAAAGAAAAAAAAAGGGACTGAAAAACGCCACCACTGGCGTTCCTTTGATGATGAATCGTATCCGATACGGATTCGCAGGTGTACATAGACGCGGATAATTGGACGATCTCGTTCGATCGTATCATCTTCGGTCCATTCAGTCGCACGCAGAGAGACAGGAAAAAGCGATTCAGACTTTTGCGCTCGTGTTAGTGTCCACCCCCTCGCCCCAACCACCCACCCACCCAACCCCCTTTTTTTACAAATTTCAAAATTACAGAGACTCGTTAGAAAGAACTTGGATGAATTTCGTAGCGCAACTACGAAAAAGGCCACCTCCTGCATCGCTTCCAAGTTCTTTCTTTTTCTTCTTTTCTTCTTTCTTCTAAAATATTTTTCGGCTCTAATTATTACTCGCGCACGTGTCTCTTCTATAATAAAGGAGAGAAACATAGATGTATATATATATATATATATATATATATATATATATATATATATATATATTTAATCGAATCAAATCTTTTCAAATCGATGTTGATTGTCGTCCCGATTAAATAATACTTGAAATTCGCGCGTCTACTCGATACAAACGAAATGAATCATGATAAAACGAAGCGCGATCTAAATTCATTTAACGAATTC
Source organism: Vespa velutina (assembly GCF_912470025.1). NCBI lineage: Eukaryota > Metazoa > Arthropoda > Insecta > Hymenoptera > Vespidae > Vespa > Vespa velutina. The sequence goes on along the minus strand of NC_062199.1, from coordinate 117,308 downwards.
AGTTAACGGATTCGTTAACGAACATTCATCGTATCGTCAATTAATCGATCGATTCTTTTCAGGTTTCGTGTCGTTCGACAATCAAGCGAGCGCGCAAGCAGCGATCCACGCGATGAACGGATTTCAGATAGGAATGAAACGGTTAAAGGTACAACTTAAGAGGCCCAAGGATTCTAGCAAGCCATACTAACCCACGTCCTAGCGTAGAAAAACTGGACGGATTGCGCCCTACGTCATAACTTACAGAGTAAGCCTTCTTTCCTCATTTATTCCTCTATGTTATCATTTCCAATGGCCTTAGATACGAACTTCACTGTTTCTAATCGTCAAAAAGAGAGACACAGATATTCCTCCGTTCGTTTACAGATGTCGTACGAGAACGCGAGCCCTTTGGAAGCTCGACGATCAGGAGTGACGAGTTTGAATCACCGCTACAGCGCTCCTCTCCATCGTAATAACCTAGTATACTAGCTAGTTAATTTCATAGAGGATAGTATCTAGAGATCGAGATAGAGACGCAGCTTCGTCGCTCGCTAAAAAGTTAAGCCTCGACGAAGACGAAGGAGATCCAAAGGAGATCGACTCGGATGTTTTCTTTCTTTTTCCTTTTTGTTTTCTTTTCTTCTTTTTTCTTTTTTTCTTCTTTTCCTCTTTTTGTTCTTTAATTCCTGCGCTAAATCCAAATTCGAGAGAAGACTAAAGGGGCAAAAAAATAATATACCCTTCGACAAATGCAACGACGCCGTGGCGCGAGGAAGTTGGAGCGCATCTCTCTTCGCTGACGTTTGACGTTTGACGTTTGACGTTTGACGTTTGACGTTTGACGTTTGGAAGAAAGGATCTTTGGTCGAACACGATCATTCTACTCGTCATCCCGTTTCTTCCTAGCATTTCTGTCGGATATTTTTTTTCAATCCCATCATTATCCCCCTCCCCCCTACCCTTCGATCTAAACTCTCCCAACCCTTTTCTATCGTTTCGCAAAAGATTCAACCGTTCCAATATCCGCCGTTGTCGAAACTCTTCAGGGCATTTTAAAGAATGAGAAAATAATTTTCAAAAGACGAGAGAAGAAGGAGGAAGAAGAAGAAAGAAGAAAACGAAAAAACAAGAAAAAACCAAAGAAGCTCGACGAACTTGGGCTCAGCGTCAAGATCCGAAATCCTGCGAGCTCATCCGAGTGTCTCTCTCTTATATATAATATTAATATATGTATATATATATACACATATATACACATATATATATATATATATATATGTATGTATGTATATATACACACGTCTATAAGAATTTTAACGCGTATCGTCGCGCGCTGTAGGTTTTATATACACTGCAACTAGAGAGAGAACGTCAGTGCCGTGCGTCAAGAGAAGAAATAGGCAACTTTCTAGGCTTCCTAGACTCACGGCCCTTCGTTGTCCCTGTATAGCACGTATTGATTACGATTGTCCTTATTAACTTATTATCATTATCGCGTTATCATTATTCTTATCAAGTCGCGAGCGAGTTTCCGGCCGAAAGTATATACATATATATATACATATTATTATTATTTTTACTTTTATTTTTATAACTATTATTATTATTATTATTATTATTATTATTATTATTATTATTATTATTATTCTTATTATTACTACTACTACTACTACTACTACTACTACTACTACTACTACTACTACTACTACTATTATTATTATTATTATTATCATTATATATATATACACATACACAATACACACACGTACACAAAAACACACACAGAAAAGTTTCTACAGATTTTCACAGGCGTTTATCTCAAGGGTTGTTCCTTTTACAGCGTCGAGATAAGGAAAAAGTAAAATCATTTTTCGTTCGACCGACCGCATACTGCATCGCCCGAGAAATGTCAACTAGGCTGTGATTATATCGAACATACAAAAAAAAAAGAAACCAAAGAAAAAGAAAAACACGGAAGGGAAAAAACGAGCAACGGAATCGGCGTTTTCTTTGTACAGAGGAAAATTTTCACAAGATCGTATCGTACTCGAGAGAAGGGCATGGACTATCATCATCCTTTGTTGATTCAAAAATTAATCCTTTCTTTTTAATTTTCCTGGCTCACGCTACTACTATTATTACTACTACGACTACTAATGCTACTACTATTACTATTGGTATTACTGCTAGTACTACTACTACTACTACTACTACTACTACTACTACTACTACTACTACTACTACTACTACTACTACTACTACTACTACTACTACTATTATTACTACTATACTAGTCAACACTTCTAGTCGCTCGCACCTACGAGTGGAGAAACGATCACGAGTTGAGATTTTGAAGTATTATGGATTACCAGCACGCTTTGCCATTCTTCTTCGTCGTTATATCTATCGATGATGACACATAGTACAATCACAAAAAGAGATGGGAAGGAAGAGAGAATGGCGGAGCGTACAAAACTTTTATCCTGCCAGAATCCGAGCTACTCCTCGGTCCTTCGAAGACACGTCAATTCACGCGCTGGGAACACGAGAAAAACGTATATCTATCGTAGCTCGTTATATTGTCTGTTGCGATCTTTAGAATTGAAGAGCTTCATATATATAGCAAAGCTAAGCTAGCCCATTTTTTCTTCTATCGTCGTTCTAAAAGAAGTAAAAGACCAAAGATAAGAGAGCGATGTGTAAAAAGATTAGGACATTTTGCGAGCGATGCCCGGTCGGATCCTGCGATCGATCGATTAGCGAGAAATAGAAAAAGGTGCGGGAGTTAAACCAAATACTTAGGCTAATTTTTTAGACGATAGGATGCATAAGATGATCAAGCGGAGCGATAAAATGGAGAGGAGACGTTTGATCTAGCGGAAATAATCAACCAAAGTACCAACTATTACTTATATCTATATATCTATATATACATATATAGATATATAAATATTCATTATTTGTGAAGAGGAAGTATATAAATATATAATTATAAATAATATAAATATATGAGAGAAAGATATAATATATATATACTATATATATATATATATATATATATATATATATATATATATATATATATATATATATATTGATTGAAAGAAAACTAGAGACTTAGTAAATTATTATTATTATTATAGTTTTAGCCAATGAGAACGTAACAGATCCGCATTGTAAGGCAGATAAGAGCGAGCGAGCGAGCGAGAGAGAGAGAGAGAGAGGGAGAGAGAGAGAGAGAGAGAGAGAGAGAGAGTGAAAGTGAAAAAATACAACAAATTATTAGCTTCGCGGAATACGAAAGGGTGACGGTACGTTTAGTGCGACATAAAAACAAAAGGAACTAGTCACGTGCGTCGTTTAGAGCGCTGCTATGTAATATATATAATATAAATTATACGCACATATAACGTATATTATATATATTATAGTAATATTATATACATATATACATACATAAATACATACACATATGCATACATACATATATGTGTATATATATATATATATATATATATATATATATATATATATGTATATATATAGTATTTATCTTTCAATTTGTATTTTACTTTTTAGAGGGGTTTGGACGGACGACCCTTCTCCTCGCTTTTACAGTCCGTTCACGAATTCATTGCTCACACTATATTCGTGGCACACGTACAGAGCATAAAATGGAAGATAAAGGATAGAGTGATTAAAACGTAGCTACATATATACATACAAGGCTCATACATAACAGACACGAAGTGAAATACAACGTGATGAGACGCGTGTGTACGATTTTAAAGAGCGCGTTATGAATTTCCCTTCTTCAACGAGAGTTCGGGGGCTACATATATAGTTATCGACGGATAACGGTATGAAACGATATAAAAATAGTAAGAATAATAATAATAGTAATAATTATGACGATGATAATATAATATATATATTAATACTAATAATATATAATAATAATTATAATAATAATAATAATAATAATAATAATAATAATAATAATAATAAGAATAATAATAATAATAATAATAATAATAATAATAATAATAATAATAATAATAATAATAATAATAATAATAATAATAATAATAATAATAATAATAATAATAATAATAATAAACAACTAATAATAATAATAATAATAATAATAATAATAATAATAATAATAAACTAATAATTTATAATACATATACACATAAACTTATATACTATGCAACAGCGTAAACATTCACAACATATATTCTTGTCATTTTTAGAAAATTACCTTTATAAATAAAAATATTTCCGATCTCAATGGGGCGTGGTCGATCGGGGATCGCGTTCGTAAGAAGGACGATGATTTGGAAGAGGTAGAGCAGAACAGCAAAGACTGTTATTATATAAAGGACCTTGATTTGAATTCTCAGTCATACTTTGTACGTCGAATCGATAGGTCTCGTGTACATCACCGGCTTCGTTCGCCAATGGACATTTAAGATTTCTTGTTTGTCTTTCATTACTACTCAAGCCCACTTATCATTTTTCAAATATGACGTTTCATTTTGAAATGAAATTTGATTAACACGCAATATATCGAGTTCCAAGGTAGTTTAACCCACGTTTGCAGCTTCAATAATTACATACCGTGAACGGAATAGCGAATCAATGCGAGCGTGAGAGACAGAGGGCTCGGTAATAAGGGCTTCGATATATGTAACACTAACACTGGCAAACAGGTACCACCGAGTAAAGATGTAATCGGGAAGCGTGTACGGGCGTATCGCGCACGTGCCTAACTATCTTTACACTGATGATGCATTACGCGCAGCCGGTGCTCGGCACATTCA